>NW_028270143.1:78869147-79169542 GCF_037043375.1 Chiloscyllium plagiosum
ATAAAGATCTGTGTGGGCACAGTGTTTGTGTATACTTAGGACAGAGATAAATAGATTCTTTATCAGTAGAGGGTTAAAGGGAAAATGGACTTGAATGTCGGTCTTCCATGATCCGATTGAATGATGAGGCAGGCTTGAGGGGCCAAATGGCCTACTTCTATTCCTTATAGTCTTATGCAAATTGTTCAGAACCTATTCTGTTGTTGCCAACCAAATGTGCTTTTAAATTCACACATAAAATTAAGACTGTAATTTCCAACCAATATATTTTTGAATTATATCCAGGAAAACACTGTAGCCTAGGTTAAAGGTGGATAAATAGGCAAAGTCTTTTCCATGGGGTGGGGGAGTTCAGAACTAGAGGGGAAAGATATAAAAGAAACCTAAGGGGCAACTTTTTCATGCAGAGGGTGGTACGTA
This sequence comes from Chiloscyllium plagiosum, assembly GCF_037043375.1. Taxonomy (NCBI): domain Eukaryota; kingdom Metazoa; phylum Chordata; class Chondrichthyes; order Orectolobiformes; family Hemiscylliidae; genus Chiloscyllium; species Chiloscyllium plagiosum. Next base: position 78,869,568 of record NW_028270143.1, read on the forward strand.
TATGGAATGAGCTGCCAGAGGATGTGGTGGAGTCTGGTACAATTCCAACATTTAAGAGGCATTTGGATGGGTATATGAATAGGAAGAGTTTGGAGGGATATGGGCCTGGTGCTGGCAGGTGGGACTAGATTGGGTTGGGATATCTGGTCAGCATGGACGGGTTGGACCGAAGGGTCTGTTTCCATGCTGTACATCTCTATGACTCTATAACAGGTGAAAACAAACACAGATTCAATGGGGTTCTTAGGGCACTTGTGATGTGATGGTAGTTTCACTACCTCTGGGAACAGGAGCCCAGGGTCAAGTCTCATCTGTTTCAGAGGTGAGAGATACCATCACTGAACAGATCGATCGGAGCATTTTGGCAGTGGAATTTTTTGTGATAAGTAAAACTCTCCATTCAGGTTTTGGAATATGGATTATCAGTTGCCTCTCACTAAAAGGTATTCATGTGCACAGAAGGAAAAAGCAGCGAAAAGTTTCCATAAAGATAGCTAAAATGGAAAGACTGTTCCATGTTCTGAGGTTTTAGTCTATATAATAAATGCCTGCATTTGGCTATGATACACAGCAGGAGCATAAGTGTACAACTCTTATAAATCACAACTTTAGTGGTGTTGGGTACTGTCATCTCTCAGGAAGGTAAACAACAAGGCTAACCTTGCAACTTCTTTCTTTTGTCCTCCAAAAGCTACAACAGTCCTGAAACCTGACAACGCCTCCTCAGCCACAGCTCCAGCTTTTGCATATGCATTTTGCTCTTGTTTTGTGAACGAAGTCAACAACTAAATCATTCAAAGAAAGGAAAATTAAGTCATATCCTTTGAGGAACTATAAATATTATAGCAAACATCATAAAAATATAAAAAAATGTTATTTGTTTGACTGTAGTTCATCTCAACAGTGACAATTAATGTTACATTCGAGTTTGACAGCTGTTTAACCACAGGCGGGTACAGGAGGGCAAGGAGAGAAGTTTTCACACCAAACAGGATTCTGTATGATTCAACCCCTGTAAGGTCAAACCATCCAATATCTCTTGTCAAAATCCCTGGCTCAAGGCTCTAACTTCATGTATTGGAGAAGCCTCTAAATTGTGCAGAACTAAAATACACATCAGGTGAGAGTTCTGTGGAAGGGTCACGGAACCCCAAATGTTAACTCTGATTTCTCTCCACAGATAGTGGACAGGCTTTGCGAAGAGAGGAAATGAGCTCTTCACTGCAAATTTCCTAGTCACTGACCTACTCTTAAAGCCACAGTACTTATATGGCTAAAAATAAATTTACTACCAATGCTGGAAATCTGAAAAACATAGATTCCTCTATCCTGGATGATGACACTGACATGATAAATACACCACTTGACATCATCATAATCCATACTTCTGATGTTAATCCCATTGCTCTACATTTCCCATACAAGTATTTATCCATCTTCTATATTTTTTAAACCTTTTTGTGCAATAGTTTTATACCTCACAGTGGTAGTCTCAGTCGTGCTTTGATTCGTCTCTCTTAACAGTTTCATATCTTATTACAAACTTTTGACTCCTGACTGGCTAAAGTGAGGACTGCAGATACTGGAGATCAGTCACATTTCTGATGAACGGCTTATGCCTGAAACATCAATACTCCTGCTCCTCGCATGCTGCCTGACATGATGTGCTTTTCCAGCGCCACACTTTTTGACTCTTGACTGGTTGGTGAGTTTTCTTCCTTTTCTGAGAAATAGTTCTATGTTTCTATTCCCTTGTTGTTCAATGATATTAATGCATTACAATTTCTCCTTTTTATCTATCTAATGAGCTGTTGCAACTCAATATGATTTTGGCTGTAGTGTTTTACTAAGATCATTTCTTCCTTCTGTTGAAGGTTTATTCATACTCACTCAGAGTGCAGCTCTGGTAAATCTTGTGATCTGTGCAGTTTATTGAGGATTTGAGCTTGCTGCCCCTTTGCTCCTCATTCTGTTATTTCACTCTGTTGTGGTCATTTAATTTTGCCAGTCTGTAACTTCTGAGACAGGTGAGGCACAGTGGCTCAGTAGTTAGCACTGTTGGCTCACAGTGCTAGGGACCCGGGTTCAACTGGGTGACTGTCTGTGTGGGTTTCCTCTGAGTGCTCCGGTTTCCTCCCACAATCCAAAGATATGCAGGTTAGATGGACTGACCATGATAAATTGCTGATAGTGTTCAGGAATGCATAGGTTAGGTGCAGTAGTCAGGTTTAATGTACGGGAATGGGTCTGGGTGGATTACTCTTCGAAGGGTCGGTGTGGACTTGTTGGGCCGAAGGGCCTATTTCTACACTCTAGGGATTCTATGAAAATTGTGTTCTCAATCCTCAGCTCCTCCATGACTCTGATGGTGAAAACCCATTCTTTAGTGGTGAGGAACTCAAATTTAATGGTGCCAGTTTTAATTCTTTGTTGACACTCCTCACTCAACATCCATATTCACTCGAGGATCGTGAAGTGAAGCTGTAATATTAATGACATTGTATTTGGATGTGTATCTTTTAAACTACTTCTTTGCAAACTGTGGACCATTATCTGAAATTACAATTTTATTGCTGGAACAGCACAGCAGGTCAGGCAGCATCCAGGGAACAGGAGATTCGACGTTTCGGGCACAAGCCCTTCTTCATTCCTGAAGAAGGGCTTGTGCCCGAAACGTCGAATCTCCTGTTCCCTGGATGCTGCCTGACCTGCTGTGCTGTTCCAGCAATAAAGTTTCAACTTTGATCTCCAGCATCTGCAGACCTCACTTTCTCCTCTGAAATTACAATGTTCCAGAGTCCCACATTTGAATAGATTCGCTTCAGTGAATTTATCAATGCCATTGCCACTATTTTGCGCAGACAGTTTACTTCAATCCATCTTGGATAACATCTATGATAATGATGAAGATCTTGCCTTTGAACACAAATGAATTAATACTTGACACTCCTCCAGCCTTATTGAGAAAGGTGAAGATAATTGTGGTCTTTCTTCTCTTGGCTTGTTCTCCACCTAGAGAATGCGATTAGTACCCAATTCATGTATTAAATGAGTAATACCTGTCTGACATACTGACTGTAATGCTCTTGTAAAGCACTTTGCAATGCACAAATTACCTCAATTAATTCTCCAAAAAAATCTCAAGTTAAATATCTTTCAGTATAACTAATTTCTAAAAGAAAGGTTTTAGGGTAGAGGTGCTGAAAACTATTGAAAACTTAAAAAGTAAACAGCTTTGAGGTTTGTTTCTTTTTTAAGTTGTAACAATAAAAGCAGCCTGAATGGGTGTGGTCAAACTCTCACAGAACTAGGACTTTTGGTTTTAGTTTTTCAGGAGTAGCAGTTGTGTTTGGATCTGGTGTTGCAGTACATCTCTCCCTGCTACACACTCTCAGATTCTTTTGATGTTTTCCCTCTCGGGCTGCTGGAGTTGCATGTGAGACAATCTGTTTTCTGAATTTAACCTTTGCCAGGCATGTGGCTATTGGATGTTACTATTTTGGAACAGTAAATTAGTAATACTTACTGAATGTATTATTCTGTTACGCTTCTCAACAGAGTTACAACTAAGTCAATTCTTTTCTTTATTCTTTCTTTAGTTGTTACATTACTTATCGTTAATGAATAAATTGTGTTTTGCTTAACATAAAGTAACTTGACCATTCAAAATGCATCTGGAACACAACACCTTACATTTACCTCCAAAATAAGAAAAGGTTAGGATCTAGGCTACCTTCTTAAAATATTTTGAGGGGATTTGGCCTGGTCCATAACACAATTGTAATCCATTCTTCACCTCACATCTCCTCAGCTTTTATTCTATAGCTGCCAAGTGTTGAGTCACTCCTGAAGTATACACTTCAATCTCTTCAATTAAATCAAAATCAGCTTGGTCTACTGTATTTGCTATCATTTGGGACATCTGCTTTATATTTTCAATTGTGCACTCTCAGGCCTGTCACACCTCATGTGACTCAATCTGAACCTTCGAATTCTGGGTGATATCTGAGCTACTTCCTTTTTATTCAGAAGAGTGATCAATGGCTTTTAGTTTGCTTCCATCTTGAGCTGTAACTTTATTACATAACCTGAACATTTTTCCAATGCCCACATTACTGCTAAAGGTTCTTTGTCAATTAAATCATAGCATTGTTCTGTCTCTCTTACTGATTTAGAGGTACAAAGACTAATTTCCAATTTCTATCTTTGTGCAACTGAAAGTGTATTGCCTCTAATCCTGTTAAAGATGCATCATCTATCACTATGGATGGCAGACGTGGATCACTGTGTGCCTTATGTTTTGAAGTGATGAGGAGTGCCTTGATTTTGTCAAAAGCTATTGTTGACCCTGGTGTAGAAGCTATCTCAAAGGCTTGTTAACCTCTGCTACATTTAGCAAAATCTTATCCACCGATTCACCTCATAAGAAATTTTGTGATATTCTGAGATAGGGGCATTCTCTAATGCCTTTAGTTTTTGCTGTTCTAGCTTAACTTCTGTAGTCTTGGTGATGTACTCATCAAGTTATATCTCCAATCCTGCGACTTTTCATTTCTCCCTCAGTATTAGCCTTACATTCAGTAGGACACGCCTGACTGTTTCAGTTCTCTGGTCATGTTCTTGGATCCATTGATTAGTATATTGCCCATGTCATATAGTATTCCATCAATACCTTTTAATGCATTTTTAATAATTTTCAAATATTACTGGCATGTGATCAATTACAAATGGTAATCTGTTAAAGGCACAGCAAACTAAAAAGTGTAAAAAATTTGTCCGAGATCCAACCCCTAAAACTGCTTTATCAACAACCATCCCTCCATCATAAGGTCAAAATTGAGGATGGTCTTTGATGATTACGCACTGTTTAGCTCCATTCATGACTCCTCAGATACTGAAGCAGTCTGTGTTCAAATATAGCAAGACCTGGACAATATCCAGGCTTGGGCTAAAACGTAGCAAGTAACAATTGTGCCATTTGAGTGTCAGACTACCTCCAACAAAAGAAAATCTAATCACCCCTACACATTCAATGGCATTACCATCACTGAATCCCCCATTATCCGGAAGTTGCTTTTGACCAGAAATCGAACTGGATTAGCCACATAGATACTGTGCCTATAGTGAAGACCAGAAGCTAGGAATTCTACAGCAAGTAACTCGCCTCTTGACTCCGCAAAGCCTGTCCAACATCAAGAAGGCACAAAGCAGGAGTGTGTTGAAATGGTCTCCACTTGCCTGCATATGCGCAGCTCCAACAACACTCAAGAAGCACAACACTAACTGGGATAATGCAGCTGGCTTCAGTGGGACTAAATCCATCACCTTCAACATTCACTCTTTCACCATCAGTGGCAACAGTGCACACTATCATTGTGTGTAGAATAGTAACTCACTAAGGCCTTTCTGGCTTGTACCTTCCAAACTCTCAACCTCTACACCTAGAAGGACAAGGACATAGATGAATGGGATAACTACCACTGGCAAATTTCCCTTGAAGCCACGTATTATCTTAACATGGAACTATATCACAATTCCTTCACTGTAGTTTAGTCAAAATCCTGAAACAGCCTTCCTAACAGCATTGTGGGAGTTCCTTCACTCCAAGGACAGCATTGGTTGAGGAAGACATTTCTCTCAGGTAACTAGGGATGGACAATATAGATTGATGGATGGCGGGCAATATGGATAAATGGATAGATGGATGAATGGGCAGACAATACAGTTAGATGGATGGATCGTTGGGCAGGTGATATGATAGATGGGTGGATGGATGGATGGGTGGGCAATATGGATGGATGGATGGATGGGCGGAAAGAATTAATGTTGTTAAGTTTCTGGAGAGATCATTCAGAGGTAATTGCCAATTACATCCAGATAGAAGAAGATACTGCTTTATTCAACTGAGTTAAATCCAAACAGATTCTGTTTGGAGCTGCACACTGGCTCAGTGATTAGCACTGCTGTCTCACAGTGCCAGGGACTCAGGTTCAATCCCAGCCTCAGACGACTGTCTGTGTGAAGTTTGCACATTCTCCCAGTGTCTGCGTGGGTTTCCTCCAGGTGCTCTGGTTTCCTCCCATAATAAAGACGTGCAGGTTAGGTGAATTGGCTATGCTAAATTGCTCATTGTGTTCAGAGATGTGTGGGTTAGGTGCATTAGTCGGGGGTAAAATGTAGAGTAGTAGGGGAATGGGTCTGGGTGGGTTATTCTTTGGAGGGTCAGTGTGGACTTGTTGGGTCGAAGGGCCTGTTTCCACATTGTGTGAATTCTATGATTCTTATCAAATCATTTCACTCTGACATTACATTCATACCTGAATATCATCTTCCCCTGTTGACATAGTGATTGATGAAATCACTCGTTGCCTTGGCTTACACTCTATTTCCTGTACATCCCTAGCCATAAACGGTTGTGAAACTTTGCTCTTTTCTCCTCATACAATGATATAATTCAACTCAATTGCCCCAGACCCTAGGACAATTATGGAACACATTTCAAAATTCACATGTTTGGTCAGTTATGGCAATCCAATCAACCTTACAGATTAATTTAATTCTCCTGCTTGGGAGAGAATATTTATTTTAAATGTCAGAGAAGTTCAACAATTTCACTTTCCTCACTTCTGAACCTTGCTGTGAATTGGGTGTTTACATTAAGGGCTTTTAATTCATAGAGGAAGCTTGTACTTTTATTTGTTTAAACAATTTAGTTAATCTGATAATACAAAAACACTAACTCATGTATTCATTTTAAATTCTGTGGGGCGGCATCAATTTATCTCCATTCTGACACTCCAGTATTTGTTTTCAGTTTATAGGTTTCTCCCAACAAAGGTTTCATAGTGGTCTTGTGGTGTTTCGAAATCTTGATTGTGCCAATACTTCAAAGAGTTTTTCCTTTTGCATGGCAGTTAGCTGATGAGAAACTCCTTAATAATTACCCATTTTTTGCAAGTTGTGGCATTGTGGTCCCCCACTGGGAGGTCTTCCTTATTGTTTGGCTTGTTTGTGCTGCATCATGGTGTATAAACTGCTTTAAATTTCCCCTCAAGCATTTCCCCGGTTCAGATTTCCGAGCAATCTGTGCCACTTTCACTAGGATTAATTCCTCTTTAGCTTGTAAAACGGTCTTTCAAGGCTTCATTTGCTACTTCAACCATGATCTCGTCACAAATTAACTCTGGGTCCAACCTTTCTCTGCCAGCCTGTAAAGATCAGTAATGAACAAAAAAAAAATCTGTGCTTTACGCAGACCAGTTTCCTTCTATTAAACTTCACCTACTCAGTAATTCAATTTCTGTGAACACAACTAAGAGTGGTTGAAATACATCTTTAGAAAGTGCAGCTTTCTCATCAGTGTCCAGTCTAGCTACTATATGTTTGTGATAGTTCCCACAGACTAATGTAATGTACTGGCCCAAGTTTTCTCATCTTTCTTATCCAGTCCTGAAGCAGACAAAATTTTAACAGATTGTATACATTCAGTTAATTGGTTTTGAAAACGATCTGTTACTTTATTCCTAAAAATATTATAGAATAGACAGTGTAATCAAGTTGTTCCTTGTCAGTCACAATAAACAGCGTGAGAAGGCAACCTATAAATACCTATTAAGAACTGCAGTTTCTGGATATAAATGTCGTGTTCAAACATTTCAGGAAACAGAGAAAATATCAGGAACTTAGAACTATCCTGCGCATTGTTCATTTATCCGATTCTTGGTCATATTTCAGAATTATATTTGCATTATAGGATTAGTTACGCAGCTTGAAAGTTTTATAGTGACTTGAACCTTCACCATAGCGTGAGATAACTATATTGACACAAGCATTTCCCCTCTCAACCAGTTTTAAAGTTCAACCAAGCCCTAGACAAAGATATTTTAACTTATCAACAGTACCATTTAAGGTCATCAAGAAGGAATTTACTTAACACGGTTTTATGTTTATTTGTCTCTCTTTGTATATGTAATATGAACAAAGATCTGACAGGATGTGTAGGATATGAAATCATTGACCTCATGGCCACAAAGCTGTGAATACAAAACAACCCAGTACAGAAATATTTGGAAACCTGCTGAAAATGTCACATAATGACAATAGGCAACTTCAGAGTCAACACGTCGCCTAACATTTTAAAACTTGGCAAGTATTTCAAATTATGCTTAATAAAATATATTTATTTTCATACACACTCGAGAAACCTGCTTTTCTTGTGCCCTATATCTTTACTTACAATAGTTTACTTAAATCTCATTAAGGGTTACCGGACCTGAATTGTTAACTTTGCTTTCTCTCCATCGTTACTGTCAGACCTGTGGAGTTTTCCCAGCAATTTCTGTTTATAGTTCAGATTTCTGGCATCTGCAGTTCTTTGGTTTATTTTAGTACCGGCTCATATCATACTGTTTGACATTGTCTTCAGCAACCTCCCCTGACTTCTCTCCTGGTTCCTGTTTGGTCTCATTCATATTTTGCTTACTTGACAAGTACTGAGTTCTCTCTAATCTTGGCTTCAAACCACACATCTCACCCATAACCAAGTATGAGAGCTTCTCTTCCCACTTCTCTTGAGTTCCATATTAAGTTCACCCTGGACTGCCACTGAACTCCACATTAAAATCCATTCGTGAAGAACATAAGGTAATGATTGGAAAGTGCCTCTTTTCTTTAACAGAGAAATTGCAATGGTAGTTGCAAACAGACATTAAGATTTTATATTATAATCTGGGTTTCAGCTCTGATTCATGCTTCAGTCCCTTTTTCAAAAACATATACTGCATAGTAAAAACTGCAACTTATTGCATACTTCACTTGGTATAAAATGTTGAATGTAGAAGATTTTATAATAATACAAGTTATTATTAGTGGAGATTGTTGGCAATACAACAATGCCTGCATCCCATGAACAAATAAAAAAAATTGTTTTGAGTTACAATCTGGTTTTGCTTGCTTAATTCTTCTTGAACCCTAAAATGTAAAAGCAAGGAGCTAATTGGAAAACAAAGATATTGGCAGAATTTAGTGGAGCCTGCTGCAGTGTCTGTGACTCCGAGCAGCTTGAAAATTGTCTGCATTAAAAGTGCTGAGGAAGACAGGCTGACTAGCCAGGATGTCAACAAACTGCCCCGGAGCCCATTGTATTTTAATGGTGGCTCAAAGATTACATGAAACTCATTCAGGTGTCCACCATCTCCAGAACGTTGTCCGGCATCCAAATAAAGCGGTCTTTTATTCACTGGTGTTTGGTGCATGGTCAAGGAACTACTGAAAGCCATCCCTGGGCATTACATCCAACACCCAATTTTCTCCTTCACTGGTGACCCTCTCTCTGTGACCTGCCCTTGCTCTTCTGAAATCCTGAGCCCACAACTTCTGTTCGACTGACAGTTCATGGCCAAGAGCTCTGCCCCACCTTGGAACTTGGTCGTACAGGAGGCTTGACAGTATTGTCGGTAAGTAGATGCTTTACCTCATAATTTTATCAAGATTCTTGGTAGAAGATTACACAGGGTTCCCATGGTTCTCCAAACAGTGACTAGGACCCCATAGCCAGAACCAAATTCCAATTATTATTACTGCAAGAGAAAGTGGCAATGATTTTTATGTAACATTCCCCAACCTCAACATGGGAAACAGCTAGATTTGTTAGTGTTTGCTGAACAGATTACAAATAGGGCCTCATTATGCAAGAGAACTTAAGACCTCATATTCCACATGAAAAGGATAAAAACAATAGGAATATACAGTCAATCAACAGATTTTAGGTGGGATCTACATATCAGGTTGAATGGCCAAGTTAACTTAGCCAGGAGATTCACTGCAAGGAAAGAGGAGTGAGGCTCAGACAGCCATCTTAATTAACATCATTGTCAAGGATTTATTAGATGAGGAAAGCTCTGAATGTTTTTTTTCCAGTAATTTATAAAGTTATTGCTCCTTTTCTGTATGATATCGCGCCTGACAGATTTAGATGTGTATCTTAACAATGATAATCCATGGTCCAGTGGTTTCAGCATGTATTTAGAATTGCACCCATGAAACATGCATCATTTATTCCAGGAGACGATCCACGATTGAAAAGGAAGCCTAATTTGCCTGCAATAACAAGCACCTTCATCACTAAGACCATGTTTAGCTGTCCACATTAAAACAAAATTCAACATAGCTGCCTCGAGCAACATCACAGTTTCCGATCCTGCAGGAGTAGCACATGTTCCATTAGATGGTAGTCATAATTATTGGATCTTTGCATTAATCAAGACAATAATAAGGCTTCTGACCCACAAGAAAAGTTATTATTGACTGGTTCAAAGCATAATCAACCAGGGAATGAGCTTCCTTTCATCCTACAGCAGCTGAGAAAAGCTGCAGAAGGAAACGCAAGGTAGATATTAGGGCATAATATTCATATCTCAGATGAAATGTAAGATATCATTCAAATTGTTTTAGGTAACTATATTTATGGATTAATTAAAAATGCAGTCAAACACACTAACCTTGGACCAGATTGCTGCACAAATTCCTAGAACCGGACTCACAGCCAGAATCACCAGTGCTAGTTTCCATCCTTTGATAAAGCCAACCACAAAACCCCCTATAAAGGAGGCTAGTGATTGTATCAGCAAGCCTATTTTATCACCAATTCCTTCACTTATCTTTGCAATATCACTGCAAAAGAAAGAGATTGTAACATAAGATCATCATCTGCTAAAATGTCAGTTCACTGTGAGTCATGTTCAATACAAAAACGTTTTATACAACAGGCTCTGTTAAACCTATCCCACGTCTGACTTCTGGCATGAATGCAGTTCTGGTGCCTTCAGATCATCAAAATCAGAGGCTTCCCATTCAAAATGGATGATGGCATACTCCCTCTTCCCACAAATGTATTGAGATATTTTCCCGAATCCACCTGTTCAGAGATGCAATTACACACATCTGAAACAGGTTGGTTGTGAACTCGGGTCTCCTAGTTCACAAGGACACAGACACTGTACCACAAAAATCTTCCAACAACTTAAAAACAGATTATCCAGGCATAATCAATTTGCTGTTTGTAGAAGCTGGACATGTTGTTTTGTTCCTTGCCAAACTTCAAAAGGAACTTAATTGGCTGCAAAGTGATGTGAAATATCCTGAAGTTCTGAAAGGTACCACATAAACGTAAGCCTTCCTTTTAATTTAATAGATATTACTAACAAAGGTTTTCACATGAAACAATGAAGTTTACGCTGGGTACAATATAAGTTCATAAGCCATAGGAGCAGTAGAAAGCCATTCAGTCCATTAAGCTTGCTCCACCATTTAATGAAGTCATGGCTCCTCTGATAATCCTCAATTCCCCTTTTCTGTGTTTTCCCTATAACCCTCATTTCCCTACTGACTAAAAATATATCTCAGCCTTGAATAGATGTAGCCTCAACAACTTTCTGCAATAAAGAATTCAATGGATTCACTACCCTCAGAGATGGCATTCCTCATCTGTCTGAAATGTATCCAATCTCTCATTCTGAGATGATGCCCTCTGTTCCACAAAAGACTCTCCCACTAAAGGAAGCAACCTTTCCACATCTACCTTGTCAAACCCCCTAAGAATCTTGTATTTTTCAATACGTTTGCCTCTCATTCTTCTAAATTCCAAAGAATACAGGCCCAATCTACTCAACCACCTTTCAAAACACAGTTCCTCCCGACCCAGGACTCAAAATGTCAGTAGATAAGGGACCCAAAACTGTTCACAGCATTCAGTCGTGCACTGACTTATGCCTTGTAAAGTTTTGCCAAAATCTTCCTCCTTTTATATTCCATTCCATTCAAAAGAATGGACAAAATTTCATTTACCTTCTTAATTACTCACTGAACTTGGATACTAGCTTTTTGTGCTTCATGGACTAGGAATTCCAAATCCATCTGTTCCGTAGTTTTCTACAGTCTTTCTTTGTTCAAATAATATTCAGCTCCTTTATTCTTCCAGTCAAAAATCTGATGATGTTTAATGATCTGGGTTTAATCAATCTCTGGTTGAATCGATAACATATTGTTTTGGCCCAAATGCATTCTATGGTTTCTTCCTCATGGCATCCTCTGGCAAACTGACTATCCTAATCTACAAGAAGATTAAAAGGCACCCGTGATTAACGTACTGCCTTTATTATACATCCTCAATTATTTCCTGACTTAGTCTCTATCCCATTGTGTAGCTACTTTAGGGGGCCTGGAAAGTACTCCTATTAATGTCTACTTTCCCTTTTTATTTCTTAATTCACCTTTATGAATTCTACATCTACCAATTCAAGACCATTTAGAGTCATAGAGATGTACAGCATGGAAACAGACCCTTCGGTCCAACCCGTCCATGCCGACCAGATATCCCAACCCAATCTAGGCCCACCTGCCAGCACCTGGCCCATATCCCTCCAAACCCTTCCTATTCATATATCCATCCAAATGCCTCTTAAATGTTGCAATTGTACCAGACTCCACCACATACTCTGGCAGTTCATTCCATACACATACCACCCTCTGCGTGAAAACGTTGCCCCTTAGGTCTCTTTTATATCTTTCCCCTCTCACCCTAAACCTATGCCCTCTAGTTCTGGACTCCCCAACCCCAGGGAAAAGACTTTGCCTATTTATCCTATCCATGCCCCTCATAATTTTGTAAACCTCTATAAGGTCACCCCTCAGCCTCCGACGCTCCAGGGAAAACAGCCCCATGCCTGTTCAGCCTCTCCCTGTAGCTCAGATCCTCAAATCCTGGCAACATCCTTGTAAATCTTTTCTGAACCATTTCAAGTTTCACAACATCTTTCCGATAGGAAGGAGACCAGAATTGCACGCAATATTCCAACAGTGGCCGAACCAATGTCCTGTACAGTCACAACATGACCTCCCAACTCCTGTACTCAATACTCTGACCAATAAAGGAAAGCATACCAAACGCCTTCTTCACTATCCTATCTACCTGCAACTTCACTTTCAAAGAGCTATGAACCTGCACTCCAAGGTCTCTTTGTTCAGCAACACTCCCTAGGACCTTACCATTAAGTGAATTAGTCCTGCTAAGGTTTGCTTTCCCAAAGCAGCACCTCGCATTTATCTGAATTAAACTCCATCTGCCACTTCTCAGCCTATTGGCCCATCTGGTCAAGATCCTGTTGTAATCTGAGGTAACCCTCTTCGCTGTCCACTACACCTCCAATTTTGGTGTCATCTGCAAACTTACTAACTGTACCTCTTATGCTCGCATCCAAATCATTTATGTGAATGCCAAAAAGTAGAGGGGCCAGCACCGAAACTTGTGGCACTCCACTGGTCACAGGCTTCCAGTCTGAAAAACAACCCACCACCACCACCCTCTGTCTTCTACCTTTGAGCCAATTCTGTATCCAAATGGCTAGTTCTCCCTGTATTCCATGAGATCTAACCTTGCTAATCAGTCTCCCGTGGGGAACCTTGTCGAACGCCTTACTGAAGTCCATATAGATCACATCTACTGCTCTGCCCTCATCAATCTTCTTTGTTACTTCATCAAAAAATTCAATCAAGTTTGTGAGACATGATTTCCCACGCACACAGCCATGTTGACTATCCTTGCCTTTCCAAATACATGTACATCCTGTCCCTCAGAATTCCCTCCAACAACTTGCCCACCACTGAGATCAGGCTGACTGGTCTATAGTTCCCTGGCTTGTTCTTACCACCCTTCTTAAACAGTGGCACCATGTTTGCCAATTTCCAGTCTTCCGGCACCTCACCTGTGACTATCGATGATACAAATATCTCAGCAAGAGGCCCAGCAATCACTTGTCTAACTTCCCACAGCGTTCTTGGGTACACCTGATCAGGTCCTGGGGATTTATCCACCTTTAACCGTTTCAAGACATCCAGCACTTCCTCCTCTGTAATCTGGACATTTTGCAAGATGTCACCATCTAGTTCCTTACATTTTATATCTTGCATATCCTTTTCCACAGTAAAAACTGATGCAAAATATTCATTTAGTATCTCCCCCATTTTCTTTGGCTCCACACAATGGCTGCCTTGATGATCTTTGAGGGGCCATATTCTCTCCCTAGTTACTCTTTTGTCCTTAATATATTTGTAAAACCCCTTTGGATTCTTCTTAATTCTATTTGCCAAAGCTATCTCATGTCCCCGTTTTGCCCTCCTGATTTCCCTCTTAATTATATTCCTACTTTCTTTTTTACTCTTCTGAGGATTCACTCGATCTATCCTGTCTATACGTGACACATACTTCCTTCTTTTTCTTAACCAAACACTCAATTTCTTTAGTCATCCAGCATTCCCGATACCTACCAGCCTTCCCTGTCACCCTAACAGGAATATACTTCCTCCTGATTCTTGTTATCTCATTTCTGAAGGCTTCCCATTTTCCAGCCATCCATTTACCTGCGAACATTTGCTTCCAATCGGCTTTTGAAAGTTCTTGCCTAATACCGTCAAAATTGGCCTTTCTCCAATTTAGAACTTCAACTTTTAGATTTGGTCTGTCCTTTTCCATTACTATTTTAAAACAAATAGAATTATGGTCGCTGGCCCCAAAGTGCTCCCCCATTGACACTTCAGTCACCTGCCCTGCCTTATTTCCCAAGAGTAGGTCAGGTTTTGCATCTTCTCTAGTCGGTACATCTACATACTGAATCAGAAAATTGTCTTGTACACACTTAAGAAATTCCTCTCCACCTGAACCTTTCACACTATGGCAGTCCCAGTTGATGTTTGGAAAGTTAAAATCCCCTACCATAACCACCCTATTATTCTTACAGATAGCTGAGATCTCCATACAAATTTGTTTCTCAATTTCCCTCTGACTATTGGGGGGACTATAATACAATCCCAATAAGGTGATCATCCCTTTCTTATTTCTCAGTTCCACCCAAATAACTTCCCTGGATGTATTTCCAGGAATATCCTCCCTCAGCACAGCTGTAATGCTATCCCTTATCAAAAATGCCACTCCCCCTTCTCTCTTGCCTCCCTTTCTATCCTTCTTGTAGCATTTGCATCCTGGAACATTAATCTGCCAGTCCTGCCCATCCCTGAGCCAAGTTTCCATAATTGCTATGATATCCCAGTCCCATGTTCCTAACCATGCCCTGAGTTCATCTGCCTTCCCTAATATGCCCCTTGCATTGAAATAAATGCAGTTTAATTTATTAGTTCTACCTTGTCCCTGCCTGCCCTGACTGTTTGACTCACTTCTGTTCTCAGCTGTACCTGTCTCAGATCGATCTCTTTCCTCACTACCTCCCTAGGTTCCCCCCCCCCCCTCCCCTTACTAGTTTAAATCCTCCCAAGCACAGTTCTAGCAAATCTCCCTGCCAGTATATTAGTCCCCTTCCAATTTAGGTGCAATCCATCCTTCTTGTACAGTTCACTTCTACCCCAGTAGAGATTCCAATGATCCAAAAATGTGAATCCTTCTCCCATACACCAGCTCCTCAGCCATGCATTCATCTGCTCTATCCTCCTATTCTGGCACTCACTAGCTCGTAGCACCGGGAGTAATCCAGATATTACTGCCCTTGAGGACCTCCTTTTTAAATTCCTGCCTAACTCTCTGTAATCTCCCTTCAGACTCTCAACCTTTTCCTTTCCCATGTCGTTGGTTCTAATGTGGACAATGACCTCCTGCTGGTCCCTCTCCCCCATGAGAACATTCTGCACCCTCTCTAAGACATCCTTGATCCTGGCACCAGGGAAACAACACATCATTCTGTTTTTTCCCTGCTGGCCACAGAAACGTCTGTCTGTACCTCAGACTAGAGAATCCCCTAACACAATTGATCTCTTGGAAGCCAACGTATCCCTTGTTGCATTACAGCCAGTCTCAATACCAGAAACTTGGCTGTTCGTGCTACGTTCCCCTGAGAATCCATCACCCCCTACATTTTCCAAAACAGCATATCCACAAAAGACTCCTGCTCTAGCTGCCTACCTCTCTTACCCTTCCTGGAGTTAACCCATCTATGTGACTGTATCTGAGACTTTCCTCCCTTTCTATAACTGCCATCCATCATGTACTGTAGCTGTTGCAAATTCCTCATCGCTTCTATTTGTCTCTCCAACCGATCCACTTGATCTGATAAGATTTGCATCCAACAGCATTTATGGCAGATATAATCCACAGTAACCCTTAAACTCCCACATCTGACAAGAAGTACATATCACTTCAAAGGCCATTTTTGCTCCTTCACAATCTACAGACCCAGAAAATGACACTGTCTTATTCCTTGACAAACACTGTCCCAGGTTAAATTAATAGCTATGGCTTATATTTTAAGTTTAATCAAGAGACTTATCTCCAAAAACATATAATGAGGAAATAATCCACTGTAGCCACTACTGCAGCCTTTCTATTGGACAGACTTAAAACAACAATTAACTTATCTGATTCTGTGCTGTGAACTTCACCCAAGTTCCTCCAAGATTAGTTGTGAATTTCACTGTTTGTTAATTTTCCCAGATGCACTCCGATGTCCAGCGATACACGAATTCAAACAGCAAAGGCAGTAACTGTGCAGGTTCTCTCTCTCTCTTTCCTGCACTGTCCTCACCATGTGCTTCCTTTGTCTGCTCTTCTCCCTTTTAAACTGCTGTTGTTTTGACTTTTTTTTTCCAAAGTTCCAAAACAATGCAACAGCATAGAAAACAGTAATTGCTGCTCCTGGAATTCGGGTAAATCACCTCCAAAACCCAAAATACCTCAAAAAAAAGGAGCAGCTCTTCCATCCCATACCAACAATGCTACACCATTACCCTTCACTTCTTGCAGGTTCTTTTGAAGAGACACACCCCCCCTGAATATTTAATTCCCAACTGTGATTTCCTTGTAATTATGTAGCCGTATAGACTATAAGATCATACCAGTTAACCAGTATCGTACCATTAATTTTTTTGTTATAAATACTATTAGCATTCAAATAAGAGATCAATTTTGCACTTTTACCCTCTTTTCTGATCCTACTTACTGCAATTTTATCTGTTTTTGTGTACTCCTGTCATACTCTGGGTATCATTGTAGCTGCCCTGTAATGCTGTCATATCCATTTGTTTTGTGAGTCTTCATTTCCCCTCTCCTAAAGGAACCTCTAATTAGTTTAAAGCCTTCTCTACAGCCCAAGTTTGTTTGATATTCCATGTTTCAAGTAAAGTCCATCCCACCAGAACAGCTTACATTCAGCCCAGTACTGCTGCCAGAATCCCACGCAAAAACAATGAAGTCCGACTTAAAAGCAAGATGCACCCGATTGCATATTAGTTTGTGAATCGCCATTGGAAATAAGCAGGTCTCAAACATGTGTAGCTCACCCAGCCATTTCACAGTCATTTCAAAGAGCCATCCTCATCCCTGTGAGTCTGGTGTCACATGTCAGCAATGCTAGGTAATTTTGTTCTAATCCAGAGTGCCGCTTGTCAACACTAGTACTGTTAAAAGGAAATGTTGTGGTTCTGTTCGCCGAGCTGGGAATTTGTGTTGCAGACATTTCGTCCCCTGTCTAGGTGACATCCTCAGTGCCTCCTGTGAAGCGCTTCTGTGATGTTTCCTCCGGCATTTATAGTGATTTGTACCTGCCGCTTCTGGTTGTCAGTTCCAGTTGTCCGTTGCAGTGGCCGGTATATTGGGTCCAGGTCGATGTGCTTATTGATTGAATCTGTGAATGAGTGTCATGCCTCTAGGAATTCCCTGGCTGTTCTCTGTTTGGCTTGTCCTATAATAGTAGTGTTGTCCCAGTCAAACTCATGTTTGCTTGTCACCTGAGTGTGTGGCTACTAAGGATTGCTGGTCATGTCGTTTCGTGGCTAGTTGGTGTTCATGGATGCGGACCGTTAGCTGTCTTCCTGTTTGTCCTATGTAGTGTTTTGTGCAGTCCTTGCATGGGATTTTGTACACTACGTTGGTTTTGCTCATGCTGGGTATCGGGTCCTTCGTTCTGGTGAGTTGCTGCCTGAGAGTGGCTGTTGGTTTGTGTGCTGTTATGAGTCCTAGTGGTCACAGTAGTCTGGCTGCCAGTTCGGAAATGTTTTTGATGTATGGTGGTGTGGCTAGTCTTTTGGGTTGTGGCATGTCCTCATTCCATTGTCTTTCCCTTAGACATCTATCGATGAAATTGCGGGGGTATCCGTTTTTGGCGAATACATTGTATAGGTGTTCTTCTTCCTCTTTTTGCAGTTCTAGTGTACTGCAGTGTGTTGTGGCCCTTTTGAATAGTGTCTTGATGCAACTTCTTTTGTGTGTGTTGGGGTGGTTGCTTTCATAGTTTAGGACTTGGTCTGTGTGTGTGGCTTTCCTGTATACCTTTGTGGTGAATTCCCCGTTAGGTATTCTCTGTACCATCACGTCTAGGAATGGGAGTTGGTTGTCCTTTTCTTCCTCTCTAGTGAATCGGATTTCTGTGAGTGTGGCGTTGATGATCCGGTGTATGTTTTCTATTTCTGTGTTTTTAATGATTACAAAGGTATCATCTACACGTCTGACCCAGAATTTGGGTTGAATTTGCAGTAAGACTGTTTGTTCTAACCTTTGCATTACCACTTCTGCTATGAGTCCGGAGATGGGTGAGCCCATGGGTGTGCCGTTGATTTGTTCATATATTTGGTTGTTGAATGTGAAGTGTGTTGTGAGGCACAGGTCCAGTAGTTTGAGTATGCAGTCTTTGTTGATAGGTTCCCCGTCTTGTTGCCTGGAGGAAGAACGCCTCATCTTCCGCCTCGGAACACTTCAACCCCAGGACATCAATGTGGACTTCAACAGTTTCCTCATTTCCCCTTCCCCCACCTCACCCTAGTTCCAAACTTCCAGCTCAGCACTGTCTCCATGACTTGTCCGGACTTGTCCTACCTGCCTATCTCCTTTTCCACCTATCCACTCCACCCTCTCCTCCCTGACCTATCATCTTCATCCCCTCCCCCACTCATCCATTGTACTTTATGCTACTTTCTCCCCACTCCCACCCTCCTCTAGCTTATCTCTCCACGCTTCAGGCTCACTGCTTTTATTCCTGATGAAGGGCTTTTGCCCGAAACGTCGATTTTGAAGATCCTTGGATGCTGCCTGAACTGCTGTGCTCTTCCAGCACCACTAATCCAGAATCTGGTTTCCAGCATCTGCAGTCATTGTTTTTACCTCATCTGTTTTGTATGTCCAGCAGGTTGGCTATTGTTTCTCTGGCTAGGTCAAAAGTAAATTCCTACTTTAAATTAAACTTGCCTAAAGGTCAAATAAAATCAAAGTGCTGGAGAAACTCAGCAGATCTGGCAGCATCTGAGGAGATAAAGCAGAGTCAATCTTTCAGCTACAGAGGCTCTTCCCCAGAACATTGTTTTGGTATGATGCAGGGAGAAACTGAAGGAGATGGCCAAGAGCTGGTGCTCAGCCCCCACAATATAGAGGTCAGCAATCCCCAGACAACAATAGCACCACCCTTGTTCACAGGTTTGATGACTAAGTCAGGACTGGATCAGAGAGTATGGAGTGCATTGAGTTCAGCAGAAGATAGGTTCAAATGGGTTGTTGGTTGGTGGTGGTGGTGTATGTATGTATGTGGGGAAGGGGCAGAGAAATTAAGGTGACCACAGTCAAGTTTCCAGTTCTTAATGGGTTATTAACAGGTCATAAGCCAGAGGGAGGGATCCAGGTGGAGAGAGCGTCTGGGAGGTGGACGAAGGGATCTGTGGGACAGGGAGAGGCTTCTTGTCTAAAGAAATACGCACAAAGGCAGAGGAAGATGATGATATCCTCAGATCGTAACATCTAAGTTGAACTCTGACACTCATTCAAAATCTGAGCATCAACCATTAACCTTGTCATCAAATACTCACTTCACCTTAAAGCTTTCTCCTGGGAGAGAGCAGCTAAAAAATCTCGGCCAATCATGGGACAGAAACCTGGAAAATTCCTTTCAATGACCTCTTTAGGTGACTGAAACTGTTCCAGGAGATACTTTTGGATTTACATTTGAGCAGGGAAAAACAAACAGAAAATCTGCAAAATCCCAGAGAGGGCAGGATGGATCAAATGATAAAAGGTTTTATCTTGTAAAGCCAGAAAGGAGAAGTGATGAGTCAGACGAAGAAAGACAAGGACAGTGCTAACGTCCTTAAATGTGAATCTCAGAGGCCCCGGATTCATATCTTACCACAGCAGCTAGCTAAAATTAAATTCAATTAATAAACCTGGAATTGCAAATGTTGAAGGTAATGGTGACCTTGAAATAATGATGAGTTATTCAAACCACTTATGTGGTTCCCTGACATCATTTAGGGAAAAAATGTGCTGACCTGGTTTGGCCATGTGACTCCAGATTCATAATCATTTGCTATTCACTTCCCTCTGAAATGGCCTAAAAAGCCACTCTGTTCAGGGGTAATCCAGGATGAGCACTAAATGCTAACAATAAACATCCCAATTTCACAAAAGGATAAACAAAAAAATCTCTTTGGGTGTGTGAATGACAGGATAGCTTCCATCTCAATGTAAAGTGAAGAAAATGAGAAAACTGCAGGAAACAATCTCTTGCTTTTCTAGTCCTGCATTTCTCCTCATTCTGATGAAACGTCAGAGTGGGATACATTTGAACTGAGTTTTTAAATCAAGGTGATGGGACCTAGTCCTTTAATCATGCCCACCACTATCTTCAATTCTATAGTCAATTGAAGGCCAAAGCTGACTCTCACAGCCCAATCAGGGACAGTAACTAGGCCCTCAGTGCAAAAGGGCCAGTGGGAGGTATTGTAGTACTCAGCAATCAGAACGCCCACACGGGACAAGGTGTGGGAGCTGCCCGTCTGACTTGGAGACAGTGAGAGGGAAGGCCTGGTAAGTTTGTTTTCACTTTTTCTAAATCAACAGTTAACTAGCTGTGATCCTTGAGGACCATCCCTCCAGGAGACTGTCAGCAGCCACTACTATAACCCCCAGCCACTGGGTGCAATCTTAATGGGCACATTGTTTGAAAATGCTTGGACTTTTGCTAGCTCCCTGCAAAAAGTGGATCAACCTGAGCTACACTCAATAAAAATAGACATGATCCTCACAGCAAGACAAATATAAATGCCGTTCTCTGACCTCAGAAAGGCCAAGGACAGGAGCAACCAGGAGGAATTATGAAGCGCCCTTCTCAAATCTGGCTACTCACAGAAATCCTTCACCATCTTCCATCTGCTGTACAACAACAAAGACCTATGTCATTGCACCAATGCCCTTCTTCATCTTCTTCGCTGCAACATTCCATTTCACATCCACAAAGATTCCCTTCGAATTTGAGCTACATTACAGGACAAGCAGGAAACTGTTGTGATTGTAACAAGGCTAGTCAAGTGGACCTCATAGAAGATGAGTTCCCTGATTGGGGCTGTTAATCTGGTCCCATCAGGGAGCCTTGGCTAACAGTTAGAAACAGCAGTGTCAGACATCCTGACACTCAGAGCTGGCTCTGAGGGAGCTGGATCATTGTCAAGGACTCTCCACATGTAAATAAAGAAGGACTTGGTGACGGGATATCGGCCTCTGTGGAGTTATTTCAGAAACTATTTAACCTGTATCACCTACAGTCCAGGATAAAAACCACCTCAACTTCTGTCACAGAGCTGCCATTAGAAGATAATGCTCGTTTATGCTCAGAGGCCAAGCTCCAAACCACTATCCATGAACTCACAAAGGGCTATCAGAGACTGAGTCTTAGATGAAACTGGAAACACGATTGGTTTTATTCTGTTACAAAAGGGATCAGCGGGTAGTGGAAGAATAAGGTTGATTAGTTGGCTAGAGACAGACGAGAGAGTAAAGGAGATTAGATGTCTTGTAGAACAAATGGCAAATGTGGTTCTTAATGCAATATCTGATCAAATGCTGCTTTGATGACAAGGACAGCCACCTTCACCTCACCAATGAAGTTCACCTCTTTAGTCCATGTAAATTATGAACTGCACCAATCCCTGCATAGTTCCCTGTAGAATGATATTTTTCACTTCTTTACAGTCTGAGCAGTTACCTTTACCCTTGCTCTTTATTTTCTCGTTTAAGTCAGCTAGCTAACCATGCTGTCACATTTCCCCTGGCCATCCTGGTCATGAATGTGCTGTGATGTATTTTATTGGTCAACTACATTACTGTGGTCTACTCTTTCTATTGCTTCTTCAAAGAATTCAGTAAACTTTAACCGTGACCTTCTCCTCACAAATCCATGTGACTGTTCTTTACTATATTTTTAGCTGTGAGTTTTGAGTTTATTACATCCTTGAATATGATTCTATCATTTGTACTTCCCCGAACTTGTTTTATCTCCTTTTCTTTGTATAGGAATATTATTAGCTGTGTTTATTTATTTATTTTTCTCCAGTCTTCTGAGACTAAATCAATTATCAATGATTGTTTCATTTACACCATAGTGCCTCTAGTACCTCTTTTAGCATGTATAAAACTAAAAGGCATTAAAATCTAGTAGATTTAATTTTCTTTCTCCTGGAGATGTGAAATATGTTGCCCAAATTCTGGTCTTTTCTTCTAATATAGCTTTGGTGTATACTAAAGCAAAATAATCATTCAATACTTTTGTAAATAGTAGTATGTAAGCATAGAACTAGGAGTCACTTGTTTTTATAGAGAGTCGGGATTATGAAACCAGTTGCTTGTTTGTGCAGTGAGCATAAATTCAATGGACATGTTCAAAATGGTCCCTACTTGATGCATGCTTACACTTAGAAGGGACTTAAGTATTGCATCTATGCCCCCAATCATCTTAGTCTCCCCCAGTCATTTGATCACCTTTGGATCAAAGAATACTGTCCCAGACTATTAGCTTACATTTTCTTGACTGTCTCAGGTGCTTTCAGGGCTAATGAGTGGGTGGTGAAGAGCAATGGGGTTTAAGATGTGCACAAGTTGAAACTTGATTGTAATGGAGAGGTGTGATAGATCAGCTGGTATTTTCCTGTTTGTTTTTGCATGTTTTGCATTTGAGTGCAGAGCTAGAAGACACATTCAAGTCAACAAACCTCAACTGAGTCTTGAGGTTAGAAGATGCACAGTTGTTTACGGTCTTTAAATGTTGGATAAATATTTATGATGAAAATGAAGTTTCCACTTAAATATAGACCTGGTTGATAAAATAGCCTTTGAGACACAATGTTAACATGTTAATGGGACTCAAGCAGGAAGAGGTGTTTCACCATCATATTAAAAATTCTAAAACAGAGAAATCTATACAGACCCTTAAGGATGCTGCTTGTTCAGTACATGTGCACAGTTTCCCATGGTCAAAACAAAGACCAATTTCTAATAATTAATAGTTTGAGAAAGTCAAATCTTAAGGACCCTCAAATGTATACAAGAATATTGCTGAGATTAATCTGCTAAAGCAGATCTTCAGGTACAACAGAACAAGATTAAATTATAAAAATGTGGTAAACATTTCGGAATGTGGGGAAACTTGACCATAATTCCTTGAGGTTTAATTTATTTGAGAAGAAGCCCAAACAAAACCAAATATTCTTGAACTGTAGAAGAAATGTGCTTGATGGGTGTAATGACCTTTTCACGTTTATGTTCCCCAAACATTTTTAACTGAGAAACAGCACTGATATAGGAAACAGACCTGACTGGAATACACAGTTATTCAGAAAAAAAAGAGCAATAGTACAGCAGATATACTGTATTTATACAAAAAAAACACAGAAATTGCTGGGTAAACTCAGCAGATCTGGCTTCACCTGTGAAGAGAAAGCAGAGTTAATGTTTCAGTTACCTTTCTTCAGAACTGATTGTAGTCAGGAAAAGGTTCGTATATATGCTGAAGATGGGGTGGGGAAAAGGTGGAAGGAGTAAACGACAGGTGGAGATGGAGCCCAGAGAGAGAGAGAGAGAGAGAGAGAGAAACAGTTGGGCAGACAATACAATGGGTAAAGGTCAGCCTGGTGGAATGAATAGTTGCTAATGGGGACTATTAGTGGCTGACAATGGGTTGTTTGTGACTGCAGACTGTGATGATAAGGCCTAGTGTGTGGGGACTGGGAGTGGAGCACTGTGGCAAACCCGAGGCAGAGATGTTGGCAGGGAACACAGTGGTGTGTTGAGATGGCAGGCAACTGGAGTACAGGGTCATTTTCAATAATCTTTTAAAATATTAGAAATCAAAATATTTAACTTGGCAAGGCGGGAGATCAGAAGGAGGAAAGAAATTAAGAAAAGCGTCACAATTACAGAATTACATGAACCAATAAAATCTTCATTCAGTCTAGCAGAATGAATGAAGATTCTTTTACATACTAGCTGGTAAAACCAAAATTTTATCTCAATCCAGTTAGAACAAAGAACAAGACAGCACCGGAACAGGCCTTTCAGCCCTCCAAACCTGTGCCGACACATTTTGCCCACCCACACTAAAAGATCTGTCTTCACTTCCAGGATCTGTATCCCTTTATTCCCTTCCTATTCATCCAGGTGTTTCTTGAATGCTGCTTTTGTGTCTGCTTCCACCACCTCTTCTAGCAGGGTGTACCATGCACTCATCACCCCATGTGAAATTCTTGCATCGCACATCTCTTTTAAACATCCTCCCCTCTTCACATTGAACCTTGTCCACTAGTAACTGACCCCTCCACCCTGGGAAAAAAGCCTCATACTTTCCACTCAATCCATGCCATTCAAAATTTTTAAAAACTTCTATCAGGTCACCCTCAACCACCTGCAATCCAGTGAAAACAAACCCAGACTATCCAACCTTTCTTCATAGTTAAAATCCCCCATGACCAAGCGATATCCTGGTAAACGTTTTCTGTACCCTCTCCAAAGCATCCACATCCTTTTGGTAGTGTGGTGACCAGAACTGTCCTTGTTTATTTGGTATCCCAGAATAAGCCTCAGTCACAATGAGAAATCTAACACAAATGGATCGGGGGGAAGTGTGCCTTTTTGACTTTTGACCAAAAGGTATTGTTGGACGAAAAGAGGAAGGCCTTAATCTGAATCAAAATGCTACATTTACAAGCGACCGTAGTGTAATCCTATTTTTTACTTTAAAATAGAGAATTCCACTCATCAGCACTAAAGCATCATAGTAAATAAAAAAATTTGATTAATTAGAATAATGATTGAAATTAATCTACAAGAGAAATTAAAGTTCTGTTTGTATATTAATGGCAGAGTGAGTCAAATGAAAGCACATACATATTTAGTTAGGTACCAGAGAATTAAAGACTGCATTTGTGATCACTTACTCTGTTAGACGGGTGTTGAGTTCGCCAATCTGAATTACATCAAACCATCCTATTTCCTGCCGTAACAATGAATGAAAAAAAGTCTTTCTTATCTTTTGTGTCTGTCTTGCTGCAGTTAATGACCAGAAGGAAACTTGGATATAGGCTGCAACCAGAACAGCTGCCCCTAAGCCCACGTAGTAATAGGAAAATCTGCAAGTCAGGAAAAGATAAATATTCTGTTGAAAGTGAAGCATGTTTTCAGTACGTAGTCAATAAATAGCACTTCAAATAGTCGAGTAATTGCTAGTAATTTCATTCCTCTTTAACTTGCATTACCAATAACTTTGCAATCATTATTACCAACCTCACCCCTGTGGAAATTTTCAACTTTGTTGCCTGGGTGGGACCTTGATTGGCACAGAATAACTGACCACCCTTTTGTAGAATTTGCCTGTAAATTCATGAATGGAAATTGGGAAGCTTATCCAAAGGGTCAGAGAAATGGCTAAGTTACCACTCAGGTAGCAATGGTAAAAAATCCTTGACCTGTATCTTTTGCTAAGGCTATTATTGTGGTAAAAATGGTAAAATTGTAAAGCATTGCGTTGTCACTTTAAAAGATGATGTTCTTTTCAGGATTTAGAGTTAAAATGGAATTTTGAACAGGAGTTAAAGTGCAGGTGCATGAACTGAAACATCAGACAACAGTTTAAATTCAGCCAAAAAAAACTTGGAAACCAAGGACCAATTAAATTTAAATCCGATGGTGTTGACCAATCAGCTTGACCAATCAGATTGTAAAGAAATTAGTATGTCTCCACAGGTATAAAGTTGGAGGAAACTGGACAGATAGGGGAGAGCCAACTGCCATCTGAAGGGATAAGAACTTTGCAGCTCTCAGAAAGAAAAAACAGCAGCTTTCTATTAAGGTATATGGCACATCTAGCAAATATTCTTGAGATCAAAAGATTATTGAGAAGGTATTTTGGACAGAAGAAGACACAGAAATTTCAGGAGGCTCCATTCTGTTTGAACTTTGAGTGACTAAGTTTTAATTTATTATTCTTATTACTTGGATTTATACAAGTGGAACTTGTGTTATTGAAGCAGCATACCATTAGAATTTAATTCAGTTAGGGCATAGGTACTAGTTAGAGAGTACCTGTTAAGTTTCTTAGGAATTGTGTTAATTTGTTCACTGTTGATAAACAAATTGCTACTTGTTAATCATAGAGTGGACAAAAGGATTCCATTTCATTTAACCACTCCTTTATAAGGGATTGGATGATGAAAGGTAAGTTATACCCCTTGTCATATGTCTTTTAACAGATTTATGAGGTGAGGTAGTCCTCTCTGGGTGGTTTGGTTTGAATTATCCAACTATTTCATCAAACTATATGTTTTAACACACCTCCAGAGCAGATGGAACTTGAATAATGATCTCCTGCCCTAGTGGTACAATATTACCACTGCATCACATAAATCCTATATGATGTCTACATACCTTGGGTGTCAGTGACTAAAAGTCTAATGTACTATGCATTGCACCAAAGAACTAGATACTACATTTACCTGTATACCTGCCTTTTAAACTCTGTATTTGTGATCATTATTCTAGTCAACAATGCCAAAATCTTTTAAAGTGAGTCTTTTAAATTTAATTTTAGTCCAAAAACTTTCCTTGTAAATACGACATTGTTTGTATAATATGTTCACACATTAACTTTTGTGCATAACTGTGCATAACAAAATATTTTATTTCAATTCCTTTCAGTTTTTAAGTGAGCTTTGAAAAGATTTGTAGCTTAGGTTGAGGTTCTGGATGTAGGTTTGCTTGCTGAGCTGGAAGGTTCATTTCCAGACGTTTTGTCACCCTTACTAGGTAACATCCTCAGTGGGCCTCCGGGCGAACACTGTTGATAATTCCTGCTTTCTATTTATATGTTTGGGTTTCTTTGGGTCGGTGATGTCATATCCTGTGATGACGTCATTTCCTGTTTTTTTTCTCAGGTGGTACTAGATAGGGTTAACTCGATATGTTTGTTGATAGAGTTCCAGTTGGAATGCCATGCTTCTAGGAATTCTTGTGCGTGTCTCTGTTTGGCTTGTCCTAGGATGGATGTGTTGTCCCAGTCGAAGTGGTGTCCTTCCTTATCGGTATGTGAGGATACTAATGAGACAGGGACATGTCGGTTTGTAGCGAGTTGATGTTCATGTATCCTAGTGGCTAGTTTTGTGCCTGTTTTCCAACGTAGTGTTTGTTACAGTCCTTGCATGGTACTTTGTAAATAACATTAGTTTTGCTTGTTCTCTGTATAAGGTCTTTCAAGTTCATTATCGGCTGTTTTAGTGTATCGGTGGGTTTGTGGACTACCATGATGCCAAGGGGTCTGAGTAGGCTGGCAGTCATTTCCATGATGTCTTTGATGTAGGGGAGAGTGGCTAGGGTTTCTGGATGTATTTTGTCTGCTTGTTTGGGTTTATTGCTGAGAAATCTGTGGACTGTAATCATTAGGTACCCATTCTTTTTGAATACCCTGTATAGGTGATTTTCCTCTGTTCTGCATAGTTCCTTTGTGCTGTAGTGTGTGGTGGCTCATTGAAATAATGTTCTGATGCAGCTTCATTTATGTGCATCAGAACATTATTTCAATGAGCCACCACACACTGCAGCATGGAGGAACTACGCAGAGCAGAGGAAAATCACCTATACAGGGTATTCAAAAGGAATGGGTACCTAATGATTACAGTCCAGATTTCTCAGCAAAAAACCCAAACAAGTAGACGAAATACGTCCAGAAACCCTAGCCACTCTCCCCTACATCAAAGACATCATGGTAATGACTGCCAGACTACTCAGACCCCTTGGCATCATGGTGGCTCACAAACCAACCAACACACTAAAACAGCCGGTAATGAACTTGAAAGACCTTATACAGACAACAAGCAAAACTAATGTTATTTACAAAATACCGTGCAAGAACTGTAACAAACACTACGTTGGACAAACAGGCACAAAACTAGCCACCAGAATACATGAACATCAACCAGCCACAAACCGACATGACCCTCTCTCACGAGTAAACTTACATACAGATAAGGAAGGACACACTTCAACTGGGACAACCCATCCAAATGAGGACAAGCCAAAGAGAGACACTCACGAGAATTCCTAGAAGCATGGCATTCCAACTGGAACTCTATCAACAAACATCGAGTTAGACCCCATCTACCACCCCCTGAGAAAAAGAATGGGAAATGACATCACCAACCCAAAGAAACCCAAACATATAAATAGAAAGCAGGAATTATCAGCAGTGCTTCACCCAGAGGCTCACTGAAGATGTTACCTAGTCGGGTGACAAAACGTCTGGAAATGAAATTTCTAGCTCAGCGAGCAAACCTACACCTAGTTTTTAAGTAATTACAACTGGATCAAGTTACCAGCAGCTACATACAGATCACCGTAGCAAGTAATACAACTGTGTATGCTTTAAGACTTCATACCTTGTCATCTGTTCCTCTAATGTCTCGGAAGCATTACTACTCACTTGAACATACTGTTCTCCAAAAGCTGTCAATGTAAGTACATTAATCATTAAATATCAAGCATACAATTCTTTGAAACAAAATACAAATCAGTTTTCTCAAATGTTAGCCAGGGAGCCAATTCCCTGAGAGATAACTATAAGGCAAGCAACAGCGTTTCCATTTTTGAAATAACTGGTTAATCTTCTTTGGATTTAAACACATACATTGTTAGGTTGAGCAGCATCTTTAGGTTGAGCCAGAGTTAATCAAACCATTAATGATGCAAGAAGACAGCAGAGAGGAGAGATGAGAGGGACTTGGAGTGAAAGAAAGAGTGACACTGTTTATATTTAATCATAGCCATAACTTCCAGTAGTCTCCTTTTGCAGCAGTGATCTTTACAGTGGGAAAAGGTTAGCAACAAATTGTGACAAGAAAGTCACAAGCAGAAGTGAAATTGTACAGAATAAAGTCAATTATAGTCTGATATATAGTCAGATGACCTCGCTAGAGCTGTTATCATCAACATAATACAGGAGGTAAATCACAATTTAGTTGGAGCTGTTCTGTCAACAGGATCAATAATTATAAGGTGCTCTGACTGAAGGGATCATTTGCAGTTATTGGTTAATTTGTTAAATAAATTTTTAGAGTTGTTAAACTCACTCAATTCTCACAAGAAATTTCAAGTCCAAAATCCACAGTCCATGATGACCATGTTCACACTGTCTAATATTTTGCACTTGCCACGGTTTGAGGAGTCAATGAGCAAACATCAACTTATTAATTGTGCAATCACAGGCAAAGTCTGGTACTTGCTCCCCACCACCCACCCAATCCAATAACACGATATCTGCTGGGTGGAGGGGTTAACATGAGGATGTCCAGTCTGCTATCAACCGCACCACAGAAACCTTGGGAGCTCCTCCATCAAAAGGTTAATCTTGATTTGGTTTCTCAGTTTTGCCAGGATGGAGGCCTGGAACGCATCGAAACACCAAAGCAGCTTTTTATCCTCTCATGGCTGTTTGGAAGATGTCACAAACAATACAGGCACAATTTAATAGAAATTCTCATTGGTGTCACTTGCAAAGAATTTTAGAGTCTTTTGCTTTTCTGAATGCTTTCTAAAGCTTTAGAACATAAGTACAACAGCAGCCTAATCATCAATAGTCTTTGTTGTCTTGTGTGCTCACACACATGGACACATATGAGATCTGGCATTCTGGTTTGCTAGGTGCAACCTTTTCAGATCGGCCACCTGAATGTAAAAACAACAATATTCCCAAATGTTCTTAGGCTATTCATAGCCTGTTTTGAATCCTTCTTTATGCCCTGAGGTCACTGAGGCCTTCATGAATCAGTGTGGATGTTGTCAATTATTGTCATTTTTCTTTGACACCAGAGGTGAATCTACCAAACTAACATTTTCAGAAGAAAGGGGAAACTACACAGAACTGTCATGTGGGTAACTCAGGCTGTCCGAGAATTTAGTTTGTGCTGTGCTGCATCATCACCTCTGTAAAGATAGACAAAATGACCTCTCACTGCCAGACATAATGCTGGAGTAGTCACTGTAAAGGTAGACTTTTTGTATTGTTGCATGAATGAAGGCCTGGGAGGGCCACCCAAGACTTGCAGTGTCTGACTGATCTGATTTAACCAAGATACCAACAAGCATTAATGATTCTTCCCAAGCTCTGCAATATCAAAAGATGCCGTGACAGTTCGGCTAATTATAAACTGAAATTTGATGGAACTCTATGCAGACATTTTGTATACTGAAGGGGAAAGTTATGAAAAAACAAATAGATTACCTCCAAATGATCATGAGATGACAACAAACAAGACAAATTCAAATTCAGATAATCAGAAAAATCATTCATGAATAATCCAGAAAAAAAGACAATTTAGCTGATGATGGTAAGAGTGTGGGATTCACTGTCTGCTCAGTCTCTCATAATGTGAACTAAACAGGACTTATGGATTGGAGAGCAAATTGTTGACCTGGTTAGGAATTGAATTTGGAAATCTGGAATTAAAATCAAGTTCAATGACAACTATGCAACCCCTGATAATTGTCATAGAAACCTTTCTGGTTCACTGAAGCTCTTCAGGGAAGGAAATCTGCCATTCTTACCTGGTCTGGCCTACTTGTGACTCCAGACCCACAATAGGATGGCTGACTTCTAACTGCGCAATGTGCAACTAGGGATGGGCAGTAAATGCAAGCTGAGTCCATGATACCCAAATTCCATGAACAAATTTGTTTTAAAATAGAGACAGCGAACAGGAAGAAAGGGCTGGTGCTCCATATGGCAGGATGTGATACGTTGTGTCCTGTGTTGGGATCGGAGTTGTTCATTGCATTTATTAAATAACTTAAATGATGGGAAGGAAAGCTTATATACACATTTGTGAATGATTCAAAGAGTGTTCACATTTTAAGCAGAAACACAAAATTACTGTAGAGTAATGATACTGTAGAGTAAGTGAATGAATAAAATTCTGGCAAATAGATTGAATGTAGGCAAATATGAGGCCACCTAATTTAGCCCTGAAAATAATAAATCAGAAAAGGGTCAAGGTGTACTTATATAATAGTGAAAAGCAAAAATACATTGGTGGTCCGAAGCAGTGCACAAAATATTTTTCTTTTCAAGAGCAACGCAAGAGAACATGTTGGGTTTTATGAGCTTTTTTATTCTCACTAAGATAATCTCAGCAATCTCAACAACATCAGAGACCTTCAAACAGTATGCCCACATCGTGGAAATGCTCCTTTTACACACATTGTAAATAATCTAATCTAACCTAATCTAAAATAATGTCCAGCTCAAGGAAAGAAATGCAACTTGTGAAACCATTATGGAAAAATGAGGAGATGCAAAAGGAAAACATCTTAGGGAAGGGCCTGTCCCTGACAATGCAGTTCAGCATGTCCATAATGTTGCAAAAAAACACTTGCAGCAGATTGACTTGCTCACTGCATAAGCAGCAGCATTCTTTGTCTGCACCCCGAAAGGAGCAAATTATACAAGAACTGCAAGAAGATGTAATTGAAAGAGAAACTGATCTGATGTTTCTGTCATCTATGATGCCAACTTACCTAGTATCCAATCAGTGCCTATCTTGGGCAGACTTTAGACCCATGTACAGATGATTAAAATAAAATCAATTAAATAAAGTAAAGGCATTGCAGACTTCACTGAAATGCACTCGTTCATTAAAATGCATTTACTACATTTAATGAGTGGACATGGTCATGTAATGGTAACTGGACTAGTTATCCAGAACCCCAGACTTGGAGATATGTTTCAAAATTTAAAATTGCAGCTAGTGAAATTTACATTCAAATGAACTAAAATGTGGAATACAAAACTAGCCTCTGTGTTCATGAAACTATTCCTAATTGTTATGAAAAATCGTCTGGTTCATTCATCTTCTTTAGGGAAGGAAATTCAACTATTCTTACCTGTTCTACCCTACATGTGACTCCAAATCCACAACAATGGGATTGCGTCTCAACTGTACTCTGAAATGGCCCAGCAAGCCCCTCGGATTGAGAGAAATTAGGGATCAGCAACAAATGCTGGCCTTGCCAGCAACACATGTCCCATTAAAGGCTTAAAAAGTGTATGATCCCAATGCAAAAGATGTGATGCAACCATTAAAAAATAGCCTCTGTGCGTGATCAGGTGCACTTGCAACACAGTAGCAGCAACAAGTGACAGGAACAGGAATTGTTTTGGCAGCCAACAAATGTAAAAACGTTTGATGCACTTTCAAGAAGTTAGAAGCCAAAAGTAACATGTTAAATAAAAGTTTAATGGACTTTAATGTCAATGATTCACTCATTTAATTTCAATGAGCCAGACTGATTACAGCAGAATTAAAAATAGCAGAACAAGAATCACAATCACTGAATGGAGGTGAATGGCCATAAAATTTATAGGGTCTATTAAAATGCAGTAAAATTAGTCCATACAAAATTGCAAACACAGTCAGCACATTGAAGGCTACTCAAAAGAATTCCTTCCAAACATATTGCAGCTGATTTGGCGCCGGTGACCTTATTTATATTTATTTGCAATACATGGAGTTTTGCTGCAAGATGTGAGCTTAAAATCAACACTCCAGTTTTGTACATGCATACTCAGTATTTCATCTAGCAATGGTGTTGGCTACAAAAACACAATCTTTAAAATAATCTTCAGCTTAATAAAGGTTTATAAAAATACTTCTTTCATTCAAGAACCATGTGAATTCATAGTCCCACATCAAAACATTCAAAACCACTGTCAATCAAATTCAGAAATGCAAGGTAGTATTGGATCTTTTTTGAACTCAATAATCCATAACAAACTGGGTGATGACATCTGCAGGCTTATGTTCACAGAGAGTTACATAGAAAACAACTGATTTTCTTAAAGGAGACGTTTTTACTTAAAAGATTGAAAGATCTTGATGCCTTGACAGTACTGACAGGTCCCTTTGACAGCTTGATATTCCATAATACATTTTTAAAACATACACAAAGTCTACTCTTAACAATCCTAAAAACAGCTGGCCTCTTCCAAAGAGCTGCCTAATCTCTTCAAAAGGGTTTTTTAAAAATCTCAATCAAAGAGCAACCTGCCTCCCTCAAACATTTCTCAGAAAGAGATCCCTTACCTCTACAAGAGCATTTCTGGTTTTCTAAATTAATCCACTGGATTACCTGCTCATACGTGATCAAATCTGTACAACTAGGGTTTCAGAGAGCTGTTTCGCCAAAATGACACAGGAATGGAGGCAGCTGATGATTTAAACATAGAAACATAGAAAACAGAAGCAGGAATAGGGCATTCAGCCCATCAACACATTTGCTGGTTCATTGGTCAAGGTGGTGTCCTGAGAAATCAGCGTCAAACATTCTAGTTTAAATGTAGGCTTGCTCACTGAACTGGAATGCTCATTTCCATGAACAGCAAGCAAAGCTA
This sequence comes from Chiloscyllium plagiosum, assembly GCF_037043375.1. NCBI lineage: Eukaryota > Metazoa > Chordata > Chondrichthyes > Orectolobiformes > Hemiscylliidae > Chiloscyllium > Chiloscyllium plagiosum. The sequence continues at coordinate 78,903,305 of NW_028270143.1, forward strand.
CGTCCAGAACCTCAAATGTGAACAAAAATCTTCTCAAAACTTGATAATTCTAGTATAAAATTTAAATAAAGCCTGGCAGTTAACGGTCAATCACCATTAACTGGCCATGCTTCTACCAACATGAGTCGACTTGCCAACCAATCAGTGCTTTCCCCTTATACAGCGTAAATTTTGGTTTTTCCCTGTAAATTGGTATTTTGTAAGTTGCCTTAATGAGTGCAAGCCAAAAAGCTACAACAAAATGTGTCTTTTATCAGCAATGCTCAAGATAGATTTTTGTTAGTGAATTATATTAAGGGGTATGGGACAAAGGTAAGGAATTCTGAGAAAGGGTCACTCAATCCAAAATATTAACTCTGATTTCTTTCCACAGGTGGCACCAGACTGGCTGAACTAATCCAACAATTTCTGTTTTTGTCTATAATTATTTGGAGTTGGTTCACAGGTCAGCCATGATCGGCCTACACGAAAGTACAGACCTGTAGGGCAAAATGACCCACTCCTGTTCCTACAGTTTTAAAATGTCAGTTATCATTAATCTGTGAAGGGTTATTGCCTTTCTTCTTACTCTTCTTTTTCCTCTGGAGATTTAAGCAGCCCTTGGAGCAATGCTCAGGCTAGTTATATTATGGAGAAGCCCATAAACCTGACTTGAAGTCAGTTTCATAGAGTGTAGCAAACAAAAGGTAACTGGCTCTGAGATCAAGAGATACTTTGAGATCATTCACTATATTTATGATCATTAAACATCTCCCTTGCAGCTTTGAAATACATCCGCATGGTTTCTATTTGTCAGGCATTGATCGATTTGATCTGGGGAGAAAGAAGTTCACACTCTTTGACCTGAACACCTATTTATAAAAATACAATACATCAGGGACCAGAAACAGCAAGGGGCCAAATGATTATTTAAGGTCCTTGACTTCAAGGCTGTTTTACCCTTTGGCAGCAAGTACTGCCAAGAACATAGCAGCCTTAAAAGGGTCCTAGTTGGGCATACTGCAACACTACACTGACAGAATGTAGGTTACGGTCAATGACATGTCCCCTTCCAGAATCACCGCTTCTATCCAGATTGACCTCCAAGATCACCAGTTTTTTCCAACACTTCTCATTAATTTGTAACAGAAACAGATGACCTAAATTTAATTATGTTTCACTCATTAACCTGCTACTAATCTCTATAGATTACTAACTCGATTAAAAATGAGGCCACAGAACTAATATCAGTGTTTGAAAAAGTTCGATTTTTGAAGATCTTCAAAATTAAATGAGATCAATCTCTGGGTGCATTTATACACAGCAGTATCATTATCAAAAACAACTTTGCTTCACACCGAACACTGAAAGTATATGTGGTATAAAATCAGTGGATTAGGACATCCTACTCTAACTTGTATAACATCAGGTTGCACCCTTATTCTCAAAAAAATGTCATCTGTCTTGAAACTATGAGCAAACTCAGTCCTTCTCTCTCATACTTGCATAATATGCTGTCTCTTTGACACATGGATGAATGAATCTTCCAAGCACGCAGACACCCAGCTGAGATTCTATTTCACTGTCATCTTCCACAATATTTCTCAGTGACTTTCCTATTTATTACAGTAACTTTGATGGTAGGTCACTGGAACCTCAGTGAGGTATTTCAATGGAGTTTGGACTCATGCTCAAAGTTACATCACCTGACTGGAGAACGCCAAGAAAATTTCAAGTGTAAGATTTTCTTTTCATTATCATAACTAAATCAGCTGTAAGAACTGCTGTAACATTCCATTTTCCAATAAAGCTGGGTGTAAAAACAAAACTGTTTGACTACCTGTCTCTTACTTACTTTAATAATTCTAAATTTATGGCCAGTTCTTACTGACTAGTGAAAGAAATGTAGTTTTGTTTTACTGTTTCACATACATCAGTAATGTTGAAAATCTCGATTGGGTTCCCACTTTCCCACTTTGTGTTGGGCTAAATGTACACCTTTAATGACTGAGCAGTAATTTGGCGTAGCAAATGATGCACCTTTTATCGAATCTGCTAAATTTAGTTTCACTGAAATCATTGGAATGAACATCAGTTGTATCCTTAGATAGGAGAGAGGATTCATTAAATTCGATTATTCTTCATCCCCTGATGTCATCCCTATAAATCCAGATACTTTTCTCACAGCTCCCACATCCTAGCCACATTTTTCTCATTCTAGAGATATGACAGAGCAGCAATTCAGTGCTATGAAATAGTGCTGACTCTGTAAATTTCTGACTTAATGTGGTTGAAACGTTTAAGCTGAGCTGAGACCCGAGCTGGGAACTTCTTATTGGAGAAGTGGTGGCTGACTGGCTGCTGGAGGAGTAGGTTTCATAATTTTCTTCTTTCTAACCCAGATAGCTAGAGTTTATTCTGGTTCCTTTATCTTCATTCTGTCTGAAGTTAATGAACATAGTACAGATTAGGGACTGAATGGGGAACCTTTACTGTTTAACTTTTGTTAGACAGGCCAAAAGCACCTATTTTGGTGAGTGTATTGTGTAATTTTACGAGCAGAACTTGACTCAAAAATCAAACCACATTATTTCCTGTCACGTCTGCACACAATACAGGTCACGTAATGACAGCTATGTTGGTTATGGTCACATCTAAGTTGAATCACCTGATACAACGGTTGCCTTCCTCTCCACTGTATGTGATATTGTAAAAATATTGAAAGGAATTAACAAGGTTGCAGTGTGCACACGATGTTGGTTATTATCATAAAAAAGGTGATTCTCAACTCTAGCTGTCAATCATCCTAACGCTAGGCTGTCATAGCAGTTCTTCAGGACAGTAATCAGCTTGCAGTCATCTTTAGCAGATTCATTAATGATCTTCCCAACAGCAGAAGGTTAGATCTGCAGAAATGCACTGGTGACTGTAATGTTCAGCACAGATAATGAAGCACCTATCTACATATGCACTAAGTCCCAGGCAACATGAAGTACAAGGCCAGTAGGGACAAGTAACCTTCTCCACCAGCAAGTCATTCCCAATTTGGAAGTATATTATAATTTTTCCATCATGGCTGGGCCAAATCTCTATCCCAATCAAGTCAAGTCATCACAGTCATAGTCATGCAGCATAAAAACAGATCCTTCAGTCCAACCAATCAATGCCAAACATAATTCCAAACTAAACTAGTCCCACCTGCCTGCTCCTGGCCCATACCCCTTCAAATCTTTCCTATTCATGTATCCATCCAAAGGTCTTTTAAACATTGTAACTGAACCCACATCCACCACTTCCTCAGGGCTACTCTACGATTAGAAAGACAACTCGTGGTAATTTAACCTGAGGGCCACCATACCTCTGACAAGGGGAGAGGTTCAGAAGGAGAGTCCTTCAGGGTAACCTCAAACAGTGTGAGGATTGAACCCCCACTGCTTGGCAAGTCAACTGTCCAGCCAACTGAGCTAAATGAATCTAGTCCCCACCTCCCAATCAATCCCCCAATCTCCAACAGTACAGTGGGTGTAGCTACACCTTATGGATAACAATGGTTCAAGAAATTCATAAACATATTCCCCAAGGCAATTAGGATGGGCAACAAATGTTGGCCTTCCCATAATACCCATATTCTAGGAACAAAGAAAGACTCATGACACTTAGTTTCGTTGCTTTAGACCTGTTTTTAAATGTGAAATGCATGATGTTTTCACTTTAACCGAGTGGTCTAAGACACATTTAAATACTGAGTCTTATTAATATTGTTGGGACAAGCAGATAGTACCTAACATGCTTCTATAGGCAACTTAATAATTTAGGAAGATAAATGACAGGTTATTTATCTTCCTTGATGTAACCCAAATTAAGTCCTGGGAGCAGGGGAATGAGTTGCCAATGTTGGTGGATGAGAACACTGTCACAGTTCACTCTCAGCTGTGTGGCCACTCAGATGGTCCACGCACTCCAATCAGCTTGTGGATGTGTTGACTTCTGGTTTGGAAGCTGCTGCCTTGCAAATGTCTTTAATTTCCATTTTGTGGAATGGAAAAGACCTATTTATGAATACAGAAACAATGGAACATAGTTCCCTGACAGCTCCACCACAGTTTAAAAGCACTCTGCTGGCTGTTAGCAACTAACTGTAACTTGACCAATATTTTCCTAATCTACCTTTTGTGTCATAATGCTGTTAATTCACCTGAGGAGGAAGTCAGTGAAACCCCAACCCCATCCCCAGAGTATGCGCCAGTAAGACTTTCACCTGCACCCTCCACCAACTCAGTGACTTTCACCTTGCTGGGTCCTCTATCTAGATTAGACTCTGGTACACAATCTGGTCAGCACATCATTGGTATGCCTCTGCAGCCGGGAGAGGAAATAAAATACCTGCGTCTCTGATACTCAGAGTGGAATCAACTAGGAGAAAGTGAGGACTCCAGATGCTGGAGATCAGAGTCGAGCGTGTGCTGCTGGAAAAGCACAACAGGTCAGGCAGCATCCAAGGAGCAGGAGAATCGACGTTTCGATCTCTTCTACATTGAGGAGATAGGATGCCAATTTGTGGATAGTTTCGGAATACATCCCTGGGACATCCGTACCAACCAACCCCACCACCCTGTGGCTGAACACTTGAACTCCCCCTCCCACTCCACCAAGGATCTGCAGGTCCTGGGCCTTCTCCATTGCCAAACCCTAATCACCCAATGCCTGAAGGAAGAATGCCTCATCTTCTGCCTTGGGAGCCTGCAACAATGCAGGATTAACATAGGTTTCACCAGCTTCCTCATTTCTCCTCCCCCCCCCCACCTTATCCCAGTCCCAAGCCTCCAACTCAGCACCATCCTCTTGACCTATCCATTGTCCTTTCCATCTATCCCCGCCACCCTCCTCTCCGACCTATCACCTTCTCCTATTGCATTCTCAGCTACCTTCCCCTCAACCCCATCCTCCTCCCTTTTATCTCTCAGCTCCCAGGTCCACACGCCTCATTCCTGATGAGGGGCTTATGCCTGAGTCATTGCTTCTCCTGCTCCTCAGGTGCTACCTGACCTGCTGCGCTTTTCCAGCATCACACTGTTGACTCTGATACTCAGAGGATTGCCAGAGACCAGACACAAGAAAATCCCTTTTCTTGATCATTAATGACTTCATCAATGTGCACAGACTGCCATCGGAGCAGCCGGCAGTTTTGACAAAGGCACTTGGTAAGCTGGACTGAAGGATGGAGAAGTGCACCAATGTTATCAATGCCATGCTGGATGTGTCACAAAGGAACCTCCAAAGACATGATCATGACCACCATGATCACGACCACCACACCCCCTAGGCCCAAAGGCCCTGGGGAATGATGCCCGAGTCTTTCAAGCTAATAAGGCCAGCCATGGAGCAGGCTCAGAAATCAGGACTATGACTTAGCAGTCTACACACACACTGAAATATTTCTCAACAACTGAAGGTTCAAAAGGAGATTCCTCAGGATTCCTACTGAATATCTTGAGAGGCTTCACTACAAAACACTCTGTAGCACCATGCAATGTTGGTGTGCTGTCTCACTAATGGCTTCTTTCTCCTTAAATCTGTAAATATTTGAAAATGAAAAGTCAGTGAGTGCACACTAAAAAAGCAACATGTAATATGCAGAGGCTGGCAACCTCTATGTAATGGCGAAACAAGCGAGCACTGCAAGCAAGCTAAGAACCACAGAATGTAGCCTGTGCAGATGTATGAGGTGTGAGTGTGTCCCTGTGACTTGGCTGCAGCATATCAATCCAAGATATCCACAAGCTCCAAAGTAAAGTGTTAAAAGGCTGAAGTGGAGGGGTGACAGTTGATCCAAAAGTAGGCTTGATGACATGTTGAGGTCACTGGTTTGCCAATGCCAACTTGTGTGGACCAAGTGTTGAGTAGGAATGGTGATCATGGATCATGCAGGAATATTGTTCCGAAGAAGTTGCACAACAAGTGGGTAAAGCAGTCAGCAAGCTGCTGTCCCCACTTTGAGTTACATGGCAGAATTTTGTAGGACTTCACTCAGTGGGATGAGTGTTTCATTAATGCATTGGGCTGACTGTGCATACATGCTGGCCAAAACCATAGAGTACTAAATTTAAGAACTTGAAAAATCTTAAGTGTGATGCCAGACTTGGCAGAGCATTTTTAGCACCATCAAAAACAATAGTAACTAGAAATCTTAGTATAAAAAAAACCTGCAGTCATCTAAAAAAAAGCTAAAACTATTTTACAAATTTATGTTGTATAAAGAACCGCAAAATAAAACTCAAGTGACTTTAAATCCTGTAAAAAATGAAATAATGTAAATTTATATGTCTTCTGGTACATGTCAAAATAAGGAGTTGCACCAATACATTTTAAATAAATTACCAGTTGCACAGAATAATAGAACATCTAGAGAAATAAACTTGTCCTAGGTATACACTGACGTTAAATTATAATGTATTAAATCTCAATGAGACGAGCAGCACCTCTCTCATCAGCAGCAGTACATTGTTAGGACTACAGTAAAACCTCAGTCATTTTCTCTTCCATGTAGAGCACAGAAAAAGGTTGCTGTCTAGTTACATCATGTGAACAGGAAAAGTAATCACTCTTAGTAAAGTTGAGCATTTACCTGACAGGTTTTGTGCAATTTCATGGTTGACAAAGCTGTCCGTCATTTGTCCAAATACGATGACCATGAGAGGCATGCCAGCTCCGTGAATTAAAGCAGCAACACTACCAAGCACCATTAGAAGTTTGTCTGCACAACTTGCAAAGCGAAACTAAAAAAAAAGTTGCTATTATTTTTCAAAGCAAAGTTACAGTAGCACATTTACATTGTTGTTTTACTTATTGAATAGGTACATATTCAAAGTTTAAGGCAATCTGCTTCTCAAATTTCACCTCTCACTATTTGAATGTTTTTGCTTAAATCATTGTGGTCCAAAGGTCCTGTTCTGTGCTGTACCTTTCGATGTTCTATGTTCTATGTTCAATGATTACTAACCATGTTATAGTTTTTTACTGAAATGTAGGGATGAATCTTGTGTTTTATTGGATGGTGCAATTGCATCATGTTTTTTGGAGGGATTCTTGCCCAGTAAGATTTGTATCTTGGCTGAAAATGTGTTGCTGGAAAAGCGCAGCAGGTCAGGCAGCATCCAGGGAACAGGAGAATCGACGTTTCAGGCATAAGCCCTTCTTCAGGAATCTTACCAACCACACCTCAGTAACTACTTACTGTTCCTCAGCTCTGACACTATCTCCATCTCACAACACTTAATTCCTTAAACAACTTCTCAGTCACCAGATATCCAAAGGGCCACTGCCTTCCCATTCAACCGTGGCATCTGTGAAAGATCATAGTGCCTTTCCAGATGCACTGCCAGTCCAATAGTTCCTAACATTTGGCATCAACATGGCATCCAGGGAGAAATTATTGCCCTGTTTGAAAGGCAGGAACTTGGAAGTCCAGCTGAAGGGGTAATGCACAAACTAGACCCCCGGACCAGAGGCCACAGTGTCAGATCAAGCCAGCTGAGTCTGAGGTTGCCATCCAGGTCAATGTAGTCTCAGCCAGCTCGAGGAATGCACAGTACTGTAGGAAGAAGGTCAATACCTTTCTCCTCTCTGCCCAAGTATCACTATCTTCTCTCTGATTCCTGACACTCACTATATCTCTACTACTGTGCCTGCCTCCCACAATACTCTGTCGCTCTCCTCCTCGCTCAGAATTGGAATAAGTCAAAAGAAAGCTGAAAAAAAGCTCCTTTTCAGTGATCCAGACTAGTGCTTCTGACAGTTTGTTTTTCTTCCCCACCTCTTATACGTTTTTTTTTTACCTCTTTGTCTGTCTGGGTACAAGAATATTTTAAACAGGGGCAAGTTTACATTGCACAGTTATACGTAAGCCATTCATCTCTTTTTCTTGCCTTTGGTTAACAATTTACTGTAATCAAACTGCTTTTAATTTCTTATTAATGAAAAATCTGGTGCGCGTATTTTTTAATCTGAACTAGAAATTAGGTAAAATTGAGTAATTCAGTGGTTTAATCAAATTTTCATATTTGTAAAAACTCCGGGAATAGCGGGACTTGATTTCTAGCACATTGCCCCAGTGAACTATGACAGAGTTAATGTTGAGGTAACCCCTTCTTGGATACCTAATTAATTAGGTTGGTTTTTACTTTTGCACTAATTGAATACCTCTGATATTCTTTGTTTTTATTCATTCATAAGATGAAGATTTCATTGGTCTGGCCAATATTTATTGCCATTGCTTACTGCCCTGGAGAAAGAGGTGGTGAGCTGCCTTGATGGCTTGGTAATGCACCCAGGACAAGTGATTTAGTCACATTTCCTCTGATCATTGTCTTTGATGGATCTTTGGTTTCTCCAACTCAACGGAACAGAATGTGGAACTTACAGTCATGAATATCGGGTAACCATCTTTCCTATAAGCACAGGACTGTATTTGGAAAGGCAAGGATGATTTAGGAATAGTAAACATGGCTTTGTGAGTGGGAAATCATGTCTCACAAACTTGATTGAGTTTTTTGAAGAAATAACAAGAAGATTGATGAGGGCAGAGCAGTAGATGTGATCTATATGGACTTCAGTAAGGCGTTCAACAAGGTTCTCCATGGGAGACTGATTACCAAGGTGAGATCTCATGGAATACAGGGAGAACTAGCCATTTGGATACAGAACTGGCTCAAAGGTAGAAGACAGAGATGGTGGTAGGGGGTTGTTTTTCAGATTGGAGGCCTGTGACCAGTGGAGTGCCACAAGGATCAGTGCTGGGTCCTCTACTTTTTGTCATTTACATAAATGATTTGGATGCGAGCGTAAGAGGTACAGTTAGTAAGTTTGCAGATGACACCAAAATTGGAGGTGTAGTGGACAGCGAAGAGGGTTACCTCAGATTACAACAGGATCTCGACCAGATGGGCCAAGGGGCTGAGAAGTAGCAGATGAAGTTTAATTCAGATAAATGAGAAGTGCTGCATTTTGGGAAAGCAAATCTTAGCAGGACTTAGACACTTAATTGTAAGGTCCTAGGGAGTGTTGTTGAACAAAGAGACCTTGGAGTGCAGGTTCATAGCTCCTTGAAAGTGGAGTTGCAGGTAGATAGGATAATGAAGAAGGTGTTTGGTATGCTTTCCTTTATTGGTCAGAGTATTGAGTACAGGAGTTGGGAGGCCATGTTGTGGCTGTACAGGACATTGATTAGGCCACTGTTGGAATTCTGGTCTCCTTCCTATCGGAAGGATGTTGTGAAACTTGAAAGGGTTCAGAAAAGATTTACAAGGATGTTGCCAGAGTTGGAGGAGTTGATCTATAGGGAGAGGTTGAACAGGCTGGGGCATCGGGCTGAGGGGTGACCTTATAGAGGTTTACAAAATTATCAGGGGCATGGATAGGATAAATAGACAAAGTCTTTTCCCTGGGATCAGGGAGTCCAGAACTAGAGGGCATAGGTTTAGGGTGAGAGGGGCAACTTTTTCCACACAGAGGGTGGTACATGTATGGAATAAGCTGCCAGAGAATGTGGTGGAGGCTGGTACAATTGCAACATTTAAGAGGCATTTGGATGGGTATATGAATTGGAAGGGTTTGGAGGGATATGGGCCAGATGCTGGCAGGTGGGACTAGATTGGGTTGGGATATCTGGTCGGCATGGACAGGTTGGACCGAAGGGTCTGTTTCTGTGCTGTACATCTCTATGACTCTATGACACCTTTAATCTCAATTTTTAAAAGATTTAATTTGGATTTCCAGCTGATGATTTTTAACACAATGTTTATTTGACATAAAGCACATATTTGTGACACATGGCTGATCTTCAGCCTCAAATCCACTTTCCCAACCATTCACTTATTCCTTGATTCACCCTGAACCTAAGAATCTATCTCAGCCTTAGCTATATTTAATAAAGTAGTATCATAGCCTTCTAGGTTACAGAATTCCAAAGATTCCTTTTAAATAAGAGATTTTTCATTGTCTCAACCCAATTTAAATCGCCCTGAACCCCTAATACTGTACACATCATGGTATATATTCCCCACCTTGGGAAATAACTTCTCAACTTCTACTCTGTCAAGCCTCTTCAGAATCATCTGTGTTTCAGTGAGATAACCTCTCACTATCCTAAACCCTCAAGGATACAGACCAACTGTACTCAGCTTCCCATCATAGGACAACATTCTTATTCCTGGGATCAATCTAATGAAAATTGCCTATACCACCTCCAAAGCTTAAGGTCTCCCAATTGTTGGAGCAATGCTGAAGGTTAGCTTGCTAAAAATCATACAAATCATCAGAGTAAATGACTTAAGGGTAAGGTTCCACTATTTGTCTTGCTCAGAAATAGCCAAAACTGATGCATCACATTACTGTTTACTTTTTCTTGTCACCACACTTGCAGATTTTACAGATTATTCAGTCATAAAAAGTTTTGGTACATAGTCAACAGATGCTGGAGGGCAAATGTGAAGCACCATTCAAAACATATCTGCAAAGGCGGAAATGTGGTGCCATTTTGCTAAAATGTTGTTAATGACCCAGGAGACATCAATGAAATGATTCATGACAGCAGACATTCAATTGGAACTGACTTTAAAAGGCTCACAGATGCAGCCCTTTTTGGATGCCACGATAACATGTGCTTTTGCTGGCATTTGGACTTTAATTAACAATTGTGCTGATAGCAGCGATCTCTTTAACTCCAGATTTAAAAAAATACACTAGTAGGCATTCCGACAAATTGTCAAAACTGACATTTTAAGAAAATGAAAATAACTGCAGAAAGCTAGGATGTCAAAGAGCTTTGCCATCCTATTTCACTAACACAAATATTTCCATGGCAAAATAATCAAGCTTTGGCAGACATAGCTCATTTCTCCACTGGGAGTTGCATCAGTCACTAATTGGCAGTGCTATATGATGCCTCAATGTTTAGATTAGATTACTTACAGTGTAGAAACAGGCCCAACAAGTCCGCACCTGACCCTCTGAAGAGCAACCTACCCAGACCCATTCCCCTACACCTAACACTATGGGTAATTTAGCATAGCCAATTCACCTACCCTGCACATTGTTGGACTATGGGAGGAAACTGGAGCACCCAGAGGAAACCCGCACAGACACAGGGAGAATTTTGCCCGAGGGGGGAATTGAACCCGGGTCGCTGGCACTGTATGGCAGCAGTGCTAACCACTGTGCCACCAGCCAATCATAGCAAGTCACAGTTTGCATGATGTAGAGTGATTAAGAATTGGTTTGATTTTCACACATTACAAGAAGTAACCAATTCTACAAACTCTGGCTGATGTTGTAGCATAGATGTAGGAACAGAGATAGGCCGTTCAGTCCAACAAGTGTGTTCTGTGATTCAATTAGACCATGGCTGATCTGAAAATGCATAGGATGGTTAGAAGTAACAACAGTCACCTGCAGTTTTCCAATCCATTGCACCTCCCTATAGGAATAGTGCAATATTAGCTGTAAATACAGTAATTTTAGGATTGTCCAGTTCACTTTCTGTCTTGCCATATGGTGATCCATTACTCATGCACATTCAAGTACTTTGCTTGGGTGGCAGAGTCTTTTAGCCTTATTATCAACTTAAAATCGTGGTCCAATCATCAAGTCACTCCTCATGCCTATGAAAAATTATGTTTTACTCAAGGATATGATAAAAGTATGTTCATCCATGATTATTCTTTCGACAAATATCATAATCTATGCAATGCAACTCCAGATTGGCAAGATCACCTCTGCTTTTGGCAAATTCAAGCTGAGATTGTGGCAGGAATGAGGGCTTAGTCTGCTAACAAAAGTTAGTATAATTAGCTGTAGTCCTCCATATGGATATGCTATGTTTATCACAATCAGCAACTTGACCAATTTCACTGACACCACCAATGATTGCTGACATAAACAGCAGAGACCACATGATGCAGGAGAAGAAATATTTCAATTTATCCCATCATATCTACTCCAGCACTCAATGAAATCATGGCTGATCTGATAACCCTCAACTCCACACTGCTGCCTTTTCCCCATAATCTTTGATACCCCCTACTGATCAAAAATCTGTCTCAGCCTTAATTATACTTACTAACCCAGCCTCGGAAAACATCTGCTGTGAAGAATTCCACAGATTCATTACCCTCTCATATAAGAAATTCCTCCTCATCTGTCTTAAATGAATGAGCCCTTAGTCTGAGATTATGCTTTCTGGTTTCTCCCAAAACGGGAAACAACCTTTCCACTTGTCATGCCAGCAAAGAATTCTATACATTTTAATAAGGTCACCTCTCATTCTTCCAAACTCAAATGAGTACAAGACCAACCTACTCAACCTCTCCTCATAAGAAAGTCTCTCCATGCCTGAAATCAACCTACAAACCTTCTCTGGCCTGTCTCCAAATGGCTTTCTTTACATAACAGAAACAAAACTGTCCATGGTATTGCAGCTGTAGTCTGATTGGTGCCTTGCATAGTTTTAGCAAGGCCTCCCCAAGTTATAGGAGAAAGTGAGGACTGCAGGTGCTGGAGATCAGAGTCGAAAGGTGTGGTGCTGGAAAAGCACAGCAGGTTAGGCAGCATCTGAGGAGGAGAGTTGCCAATCTGAGTACAAGTCCTTCATCAGGAATGTGGGTGGGTGGGGAGTGTAAGGGGGCTAAGAGATAAATAGGAGGGTGAGGGTGAGGGTGGGACTTGGGGGATACACACACCAAACAATCCCACCACCCTATGGCTGACCATTTCAACTCCATCTCCCATTCTGCCAAGTCCTGGGCCTCCTCCACTGCAAAGTCCTAGCTACCTGATGCCAGGAGGAAGCACGCCTCATCTTCCGCCTTGGGACCCACAAACCACATGGCATCAATGTTGATTTCATCAGTTTCCTTATTTCCCCTCCCCCACCTTATCCCACATCCTACCCTCCAACTCTGCACCGCCCTCTTGAACTGTCCTACCTATTCATCTTCATTATCCGCTCCACCTTCCCCTCCGACCTATCACCATCACCCCCCACCTGTATCTACCTATCACCTTCCAAGCTACCTTTGCCCCAGTGTCACTCCCTCCCATTTATCTCTCAGCCCCCTCTCCCCACTCCAAGTCCCGATGAAAGGCTTATGCCCGAAATGAGGACTCTCCTGTTCCTCAGATGCTGCCTAACCTGTTGTGCTTTTCCAGCACCACACTTTGACTCCTTAAGTTATACTACATTCCCTTTGAAATATAGGCCAACATTCCATATGCCATCCCTCTTTTCTGACAAATTTGGATGCAAATTTTTTTGTGATTCATCTAAGACCTTCAAATCTCTGTTGTTATGCAGCTTTCTTCATTCTTTTTCCATTTAAATAATACTCTGCACCTCTACTGTTCTTGCTAAAGTGCAAAATCTTGCAGTTTTCTACATTTTCTATCGGTCAAGTCTTTGCCAACTCACTTCATCTTTCTATATTACTCTGTAGATACCTTGCATCTTTCTCACTACTTGTATTCCTGCTTATATCTGAGTCATCTGCAAACTTGGTAGTAGCACATAATTGTGGTCCCAGCACTGACCCCATGGCACTCCTCTACTGACAGGTTGAAATCCTGAAAATACCTCTATTTTCCCAAGTCTCTGTTTTCTGTTGGTTAGCCAATCCTCAATCCATATTAGTATAACCACCCCAATACCATGGGCTCTTATCATATTAAGCAGCCTCATGTGTAGTACCTTCATAAATGCCTTTGGAAATCCAAATACATGAATCCCTGGTTCCTCCTTATTTACCTTGTTTGTTACCTCCTCATAGAAGTCTAAAAATTTGGTCAGGAATGATTTGCCCCTTCATGAAGCCATGCTGATGCTGCTTGAATGTATTATGAGGTTATACATTTTTTATAATGGACTCAAACATCTTCCCAATGACAGATGTTAACCTAAATAAAAACCGAAAGAACTGAAGACGCTGTAAGTCAGAAACAAAAACTGAAATTGCTGGAAAATCTCGGCAAGTCTGGCAGCATTTGAGTAAGGGTCACTTGACATGAAACTTTGACTCTGATTTCTCTCCACAGACATTAATCTAACTGTCCTACAGTTAGCGGTTTTGGTTTACCTCCTTTTTTTTGAATAATAGTGCAAGATTGGCAGTTTTTCAATCCTCTGTGACTTTTCTAGACTCGAGGATTTTTGGAAGATTACTACTAGTGTATCCACTATCTCTTCACAATTATTTCCTTTAAACACTTAGAATCCAACCCAGTAAGTCTAGGGAACTAATTGGTCTTTAGCATCATTGATTTTTCTAGCACTTTTTGTGTTTACTTCCATCACCTCATCATTTTAGTCCCTTGATTATTTATTATTTTCAGAATGCCATTAGTATCCTTGACTATGGAGACTGATGCAAAGTATATGTTCAACTCTTCTACTATTTCCTGGCTTCCTGTTATTATTTTACTAAACTTGTTCTCTTACGCACCTATGTTGACTTATTAACTCGCTCTTTCTTTATACATAATTATAGAAGCTCTGACTATCCATTTTGATGTTACTTGCTAAATTGTCCTCAGGTTACTTTCTCCCTTTTTTCTCAGTCATCTTTAATTGGCTTTTAAAACTTTCCAATCATAGATTTTCCACTAATCATTTCCACGTTGTATGATATTTCTCAATTTTTGATACAGTCTTTAAAAGTCCTTAGTTAAAATGGTTGGTTTATCCTCTACTAAAATCCTTCCTTCGCAATGGGATAGACCTTTGATGTGAGCCATCACATTTTTTTTTGATATCTGTCATTGTTCACTCAGCTCTTTTCCCAGTCCACTCCAGTCAACTCTGTCCTCATCCTTTCCATAATTACCTTTATTTAAATTTAGCACAGTTGGTTCCAACTCACATAAACTGAATGTTAAATGCTACCATGTTATGGACACTGTTCCCTCCAGGATCTTTTGTTCTGCATAAGGAATTGTATCCTTCATTAACCAAGGTTTAGAATATAATAGCAGTGATATTATGTTGGAACTGGGCAAGGCATTAGATAGGTCACAGCTTGAGATTTGCAGGCAATTCTGGTCACCTCATTATAGAAAACATGTAATTGTACTACAGGGGATGTTGCCAGGAAAAAATGTAGTGTGAAGAAAGATTAGATAGACTGGGTTTGCTCTCCTCCAAACAGAGGAAGCCAAATGGAAATTTGATCAAGATCATTTATTAAACCTGCTTCATTGTCAATCACTAAAATGGCAAGATCTCTGTTTGGATCCACAACATACTGTTCCAGGAAATTTTTCTGAATACAGACAATGAATGAATTCTTCCTCATGGATTTGATTTTCCCAATCTATATGAAGATTAAAATCATGAACAATTAACAACCTGCCTTCTTTTTTTGTCCTCATTATCTCCTGATTTATTCTTTATCCTACAGTTACTGTTAGGGACCTACAGACTCTAGTACTAGTGTCTTCTTCCCTCCCCTCATTCTGATTCTATATCACCAGATCCACGATAATTTCTTGCTAATATATTAACTCTAACTGTTCTTTCAAAAGGGCACCTACGCATACATATTTTATTCCCAGCATAGATCTCCTTATTACGATGTCTCCACATTGGCTATAAGAACATACCCATTCATCTCTATCTGTTGGGTTAATTCATTTGCTGCTTTTTTTTAATGCTTGACATCACTGTCCCTTCTTATCTCACTCTGTATACCATTATCAAAACATTTGTCCTGAAATGCCATCGTATTCCTTTTGCTTTGCTTTTCCCACCTGAGCCTTCTCCCTGACCCCATCAATTAATTTAAAGTGCTTGTTACAGCCCTAGTTATTTGATTCAGTCCAGCATTGTTTGTTTATGTGAAGGTTGTCCAACCAGAATAGCTCCTTTCTATCCAAGCAATGATGCTGTGCCCCATGAGCTGAAACTCATTCTTCCCACATCAATCCTTTACTTATTTCCCCTCTGACAAAATGAGGATTGCAGATTCTAGAGATCAGAGTTGAAAAGTGTGGTGCTGGATAAGCATAACATGTAGGCAGCATCCGAGGAGCAGGAGAATTGACATTTTGGGCATAAGCCCTTCAGTGGTGCTGCCTGACCTGCTGTGCTTGTCCAGCACAATTTTTTAAATTCTTATTTCCCCCATGCCAATCTTCCCATTGCTCAGATAGTAATTCTGAGATTATTGTCATGGAGGTTCTGCATTTCAGTGCAGAAATACCTTTCCAATACAATGTCATTAGAAAAATTGTCAAAAACCATATCCTCCGTTTAACAGGAACTTAGGCTATCAAACATCTAATTGTCTTGGTCTAGACATGGTGGTCATGTCCCTAATTGGACTGTCTTCTACACTGTGTACGACAAAATGCTAAACGGACATCTTGAATGTTATCTTGATATCTTACAATATCCAACACCTGGAAAATGACAGCCACTGGCAAACCAAATTGACAGCATGAATTCCACATTGGTTTCAATGAGCTTGTGATTATGAGATAGCAAAAGTTGACTACCAGAGGCATGGCAGAATCTCTGCCTGAGTTTGCCAAAGTCAATGGTGATCCCATGAATTCATTCAGTCGTACCGTCCTTGATTTTGGTCTTGTATAAATATTCAAGTCACGTGCCTTTCAATGTGATAAGTGTGGTAATACATAAATGTCTAGGGTTAGAAATTTTTTTCCCATCAATACACTTTTTGTAAGTGAAGTACATCTGAGAATTTAATGGGAAGCTCTTTAATACTATCTTGTTGAAAGCTGATTGTTGTTTATATGAAAATATTGGACACTTAAGTGCTTTCACTTAAGTAAATTGTTCTGTGGTTTGCAATTAAAATTTAATACCAAAAATGAGTAAAGCCAATGGATTTTGTGAAGTTGAAAGGGAATAAATAAAGATGAAAACAGTGGACTAATTTGTTTGACTGCAATGTGAACTGAAGCAAATAACACTTGGTGATTTTGCAACATTATACTATTTCCAAAACATTTTAAAAACTAAAACATTCTTGAGCATTTGAAATTGGCTTAAACAGAAAGTTTTGGTGGTACAATTAGTGCTACACCGGAGTATTCAAGGGATAAAATGCTTCGGGGCTCTTAACACTTATTGTTCATGTTTACCAAAAGAAGAAGTGAAGTCTCTTGGGAATGACATTCAAAAACAATAGAAAGCAAGCTATTGAACAAATAAGTATAAAGATCATTCCATGCCATAGAAAAATGCAACTTATGTCAAAGTATTCATATATATGAAAGTACAATTCAAAAGCCAAAATAGATGATGTATTAATTTGCAAAGGACTTTAAAACTTGGAGTAAATTCTGCATGTATGCTGCATCCTGTATTACCACGTCAAACACAGGACTGTGGTCCAAATTGCAGGAAACAAGATGGAGACTTTATTCTGTGAAGGAAACTTTTAATTAATTAATCTTAAAACTCAATTAGGAATGTTGGTAGTTGGATCTACTAAGAGATAATTATATATATTTTTAAATTACAAAAGAGTGAAGGCAAAGTATACAACAAAATAAAGCACAGCCAAAACTATTGGAAAGAAATGTTCCAGTGACTGAAAGACGACAATAAAGATTACTCTGAATAACTTTGAAAAACAGTCAAATGTAACTTACCACCGAGGCTCTGAAACCTGAATTAGACAGAGAGTTAAGTACAAATGTTTTTGAAATCTGTGCTCAATCTAAAGAGCTGAAGAATTTTTATTGCAGTTTCACATGTTAATGAAGAAACAACACTGGGATGATTGCAGTGAGAAAGGGGTGATAAAGGAGTAAATTGACTGCCCAGTAATGCTCTGTGGTCACATCCATTCCTTGCATGGAAACAGTACACTGTAATGTACATTGTGATGACACCACTTCTGACAATTTCAGGATGATGAATGGAGTAAAACAGAGCTATATCCTTTAGTCATGATTCGGAGATGCCGGTGTTGGATTGGGGTGTACAAAGTTAAAAATCACACAACACCAGGTTATAGTCCAACAGGTTTAATTGGAAGCACACTAGCTTTCGGAGCGACGCTCCTTCATCTTTATACCCTTTATACCCTTTAGCTCCTTCACTTTATACCCTTTATCTCCTTCACTTTCTTTGGTACTATCTTTTCTGCTGTTAAAGAAGGAGGTAATGTGCATACTATGTCAGGCACCAAGGTCCAATACCTTGGTTTAAAAGGCCTGTGTACTCAGCACCTTCTTGTATGGCTGTGAAGCATAGACAACTTACAGCTAACAAGAAAAGAATGTTCATCTTCAATGTTTGGGGCATTGCAAGGAAGGATAAAACCAAGAATGCGGATCAGTCTTCTCAAAGGCAGATCTCCCAAGTATGCTAGCATTCATCACGAGGAGGCAGCTTCATTGGCTTGGGAATGTTGGCGGGATGAAAGGAAGGTGCACTTCCAAGGACATATTATAACTCAAGGTAACCAGAGCCAGAAGCCAGGTAGGCTGCTCAGCTCTTACTTCAAACATGCTTACAGGCCTAATACAAAGGCCAAACAAACCCCCATTGATTTTCATATGTGGGAGACGTTAGTCAACAAGACAAATGGCAGCATCACTTGTAGGCCAGCAATGTCACCATGACCATTAGTTACCATCAATGTTTACAGCAGCCTGGCAACATGCAACAATAAACTACAGTAACAACTGATATTCACTTTTAATACCACACTTACAGTGGAACCTGCCCCTAACAGATTAGTTTCTTCAGCCATCAGCCCAAGTACATCATATAAAAAATTGGGGGTGGCAGTGGTCTAGTGATATTATCACTGGGCTATTAATCCAGGGACCCAGGTTGGAATCCCACTATAGCAGACTGTGGAACCTAAATTCAATAAAAATCTGAAATTAAAGAGTCTCATGTTTGTTGACTGCCAGGAAAAAAAAACTCATCTGGTTCACTAATGTCCTTTAGGGAAGGAAACTGCTGTCTTTACCTGGTCTGGCCTACATGTGACTCCACACCCACAGTCATGTGGTTGACGCTTAACTGTTCTCTGGGATGAGCAATAAATGTTGGCCTTGCAGGGATGACTTCATCCTATAAAAATGATTCTTTTTCAAATCCCAGTGCCCAGGGATTTACAGCACATCTATCATCTCATATAGATGAAGGTTCCTGATAGCAGTTTCTTTTGATAACAGAGAAACAATAATGCGATGATTACAGTGAAAAAAAGAGGCAAGGGTTGAAGGAACAATTCACAGGAAGTTCAAAAGTCATGGTTGTTGACAAAATATGAATCACAACTGAATAAATTACCCAATTGGTTTGGTTTCCCAAATATGGAAGAGCCACCTGATGTGAAGTAACTGTCCACATAATACTTGTTCAAAAGGTCACATAAGAGATAATATTTTCATGTACATACTCTTTCAAGTACAATTCTGTTTTACACTTCATGAAGACTGCATTTTGGCCCTTTTAGTAATATTTAGCACTTCATTGGGTCCTAAAAATACAGTGCGTTTGGAAAATCATGGAAATGTCTCTTACCAAAGCCAGTGGGCTGACCATTTTAGGCTTTTTCTCCTTCTCTTTTGTTTTACTATAAATTAACAAATTACAATTATTAGATTTTGAGAAAAACTTTTACTGCTTTTTGTTTCTAAAAATATTAGTATAATTGTTATACAATTAGCAGCAACCACGTGTTTTGCATTAAAGGAAGACCAACTTAATACAAAAATCAAAGCACTTTTTAATTCATAACTATAAATTGGCATCATTATTCTAAATTATTTACTTTTTCCCATTATTTCCAACACTGATGACAAATAAGATTAGATTTCATTTTATTAGTCAATCAAAAGCTTCAGACAATGTATAAAGCTGGCTTCTTATTTCAAAAGATCCATCTAAAGTATTTTGTAAAAGTACAAGTTACATTGGACAAATAACTGAGGTCATTTTACACCAAAAAACATTGAGAGTTCTGATCATATGGAATCACTAAATCATAGACCAGAATTCATGCCTATCATTCTTATCATGCCACTACTTAAGTAAGCTGAACATTTACAAAGTCCAGCTTGACTCAAATACAATTTTCATGGAAAAGATGTTGTGATAGAAATTCAATGCAATAGTGATTTGGTTAATTGAATACTTTGTCATGCAATAACCTTATTAAATAAAAATGCATAATTCATGGATTGATATAACAGTATAATTGCTTGAATTAGATCGCCCTAATCTTTCACGTGGAGTTCCTCACCTGTCTTTCTCAACTTTTCCATCAGTAGGAACATCATCTTCACTTTTGTCAGTCTCATCTGTGCTTCCTTTTAGATATTGGTTTGGCATCTCTTCACCTGTTGTAGAAATGGAACCTCCTCATGACTTTGAGGTTCAAACAACTTAAAACATGTTACTGTACAATTAAAGAATTAAAAAGCAAACTGGAAGACGGCTTTGGAAAACAATATATAAGATCCACTTATTCCTTAGCAAATCTGGAGTGCACCTCTACTTTCTAGCCACAATGGATTTAACTATTTTTTTTAGATTCTCTACAGTGTGGAAAACAGGCCCTTAGGCCCAACCAGTCCACACCAACCCTCCGACGAGTAACCCACCCAGACTCATTTCCTTCTGACTAGTGTACCTAACACTATGGGGAAATTTAGCATGGCCAATTCACCTGACCTGCACATCTTTGGACTGTGGGAGGAAACTGGAGCACCCAGAGGAAACCCACGCAGACACAGGGAGAATGTGCAAACTCCACACAGACAGTCACCTGAAGCTGGAATCGAACCTGGGACCCTGGTGCTGTGAGGCAGCAGTACTAACCACTGAGCCACCGTGCTGCCCCTTTTTTTTAATCAAAGGTATTCATCTTACAAATTTTGGCCCATACACCATACATAACCAGAACAAGCAGGAATTCAACAACTAAATTTAAAATGTAAACTTACAATACAAAAAAAAAATCAATATCTAAAAGTTCTCTTGTATTGCCCGGCTTTGCCAATTAGTTTGGGAGAGGCTCCCTGCCTAAAACTCACATTTTTATTTGTATATCATTTACAATGCATTTTAACATACAAAGAACTAGTTGCACATTGATTTAGAATGAGAATTAGGGTTTTTTTGTCATATTTACTCAAGTATGGGGATACAGGAGTACAGTGAAAGGTTTATAACATCGCCATCTTAGGTACAGGGTACCAAGGTGGACAACTTTAGGTAAAGAGTAGGAAACTAAGTTGAACATTCAACATTACAGTTCTTGTCAGTATAAAGTAGTAAATATGAAGTAAAATTAAAAGTTACAAATTACAGCCCTTCTTTAGCCATGGGCCTACAGTCGCTCCATGCTGGGATTGCCCCACGAGGGCTCGATCTCTCTCCCATGCTTGGTTTGATCTTGACCCCTGCTAAGTTTGATCTCTTGATCCCCAAGCCTCTGTGCTGCCGTCTCGCCTCTGACCAGTATCTGAGTTCACTAGCCACATTATCACAGGCCACCAGAGTCCCGCTCTGCTGCTGCTCCGGGTTCCCAGCCACTTCCAAGATGGCGCTGACTGACAAGAGTTCTGCCCGGACACGCCAACCATGGCCAATCGCCAAAGTCCCCGCTCTGGGCCCCCAGCCCATGCTGTCACTGCAGCTGCCTCCAGTAGGTTAAGTAGAGAGAAAAACCGAAGAAAGGAAAGAATAAACGCGTGACAAGAATAAAGAAAAACAATCAGAGCGACAAGCTCCGGCTCAGGAGCCCTACTCCACCGCCATTTTAGTGAAATGTTGAGAAGTAATTATCCCCGTTTGTTTCACTAGAATTGGCTTGTGTTGATTCTCTATTTTACTTCTCCAAGGAAATTCTTCAGCCTGCTTGGGGAAGTGGGGGGGCGGGGGAGGATGATCATAATAACCACTAAATGGTAGAGATTGTGAAGCCTTGGCAAGCTGTGGCCTTGTATCTTGTGAAGGTAAACACAGATGCCCCAGAGATGGAGTGAGTGACTGTTTAAGGTGACAGACAGGGTTCAGATCCAGCAGGACGGATGATTATTTTTATTTTAAAAATATACTTTAATTTATAAAATATATTTATCTTCATAGTCCCTAAAGCAGTTTGGTTCTACACAACAGCATATGAAGAAACAAGCAAATATCAGAGTCGAGTGTGTGGTACTGGCAAAGCACAGCAGGTCAGGCAGCATCCGAGGAGCAGCAGAATCGAAGTTTCGGGCATAAGCCCTTCATCAGGAATATTGAAGTTTAACTCTATCCAACAAACAAAATGAAGGAGTCATTTAAAAACAATCCAAAAGAACTGTGGAAATCAGAAATAAAAACAGAAGTTGCTGCAAAAGCTCAGCAGGATATCTTGAAAAAGTCCTGATAAAGGGCTTTTACCCAGAACGTCGATCTCCTGCTTCTCAAATGCTGCCTTTCCTGCTGTGCTTTTCCAGCATCACACTCTCGACTCTGATCTCCAGCAGTTGCAGTCCTCACTTTCTCCATCTTGAAAAATGTCCATATCACAGAGGAAGAGGTGCTGGATGTCTTGAAGTGCATAAAAGTAGATAAATCCCCAGGACTTCATCAGGTGTACCTAGAACTCTGTGGGAAGCTAGAGAAGTGATTGCTGGGCCCCTTGCTGAGATATTTGTATCATTGATAGTCACAGCTGAGGTGCCAGAAGACTAGCTACCATGGTGCCATTATTTAAGAAAGGTGGTAAGGAAAAGCAAGGTCACTATAGTCTGGTGAGCCTGACATTGGTGAGAGACAGGATTTACATATATTTGGAAAGGCAAGGACATATTAGGGATAGTCAGCATAACTTTATGCGTGGGAAATCATGTCTCATGAACTTGACTGAGTTTTTTGAAGAAATAACAAAGAGGATTCATGGCAAAGCAGCAGACGTGATTTATATGGACTTCAGTAACACGTTTTTACAAGGTTCCTCATGGGAGACTGATTAGCAAGGTTAGATCTCCTGGAATACAGGGAAAATTAGCCATTTGGTTACAGAACTGGCTCAAAGGTGGAAGACCTTTGGTGGTTGTGGAGGGTTGTTTTTTAGACTGGAGGCCTATGACCAGTGGTATGCCACAATGATTGGTGCTGGCATTGTCATTACTTTTTGTCATTTATATAAATGATTTGCTTGTGAGCGTAGAAGGTACAGTTAGTAAGTTTGCATCTGACACTAAAATTGGAGGTGTAGTGGACGGCGAAGAAGGTTACCTCAGAGGACAACAGGATCTTGATTAGATGGGCTAATGGGCTGAGGAGTGGCAGATGGAGTTTAATTTGTACAAATCAAGGTACTGCATTTTGAGAAAGCAAATCAAATCAGGATTTATAAATGTAATGTTGGGGAGGTGGGGGGGAAGTGGAGTTCAGAACTAGAGGGCATAGGTTTAGGGTAAGGGGGAAAAGATATAAAACGGAACTAAGGAGCAACGTTTTCATGTAGAGTGTGGTTTGTGCATGAAATGAGCTGCCATAGGAAGTGGTGGAAGCTGGTACAATTACAATTTAAAGGCATCTGGATGGATATGTGAATAGGAAGGGTTTAGAGGGATACGGGTTAAGTGCTGGCAAATGGGACTAGATTGGGTTGGAATATCTGGTCGGCATGGACGAGTTGGACTGAAGGGTCTGTTTCCATGCTGTACATCTCTATGACTCTATGACTCAGCAGGTCTGGCAGCCTCTGTGAAGAGAAATCAGAGTTAATGTTTCGGGTCCAGTGACCCTTCCTCAGAGTTCACATTAACTCCGATTTCTCTCCACAGACGCTGCCAGATCAGCTGAGCTCAAAGGCATCTCTTACATGTACAAGACTATATTCTGACTGTGTTCTGTCCCCACTGTGCCTTGGTGATCACTGCCCCAAGTTTTAGCACGTCTCTCAGCAAGTAGTCCTGGATATTGGAATGTGTCAGTCTGCAACACTCGGTCTGAGTCAACTCCTTGTTCTAGAATACCAACAAGTTTCAGGCAGACCAAAGGGCGTCATTCACCAAGTTGATGGTCCTCCTGGTCATCCACAATCACTTGAAGGAGCAGCGCTCCGAAAGCTCGTGCTTCCAAATAAACCTGTTGGACTATAACCTGGTGTTGTGTGGTTTTTAACTTGATCCTCCTGGTGTAATTGATGTTAGTCTCAGCGTGTGTCCCAAGAAGCAGATCATGGAGAACAGCGGCATGGAGCTGCTCAAGACAGACCTCAATAAAAACCACTGCATTTCTCTTCCTCTGCAAAGGCACATCCCAGAAGGAGCTGTGTGATAGGTCCCTAGTAGCTGCTCAGAGGTTGAAGGCTCTCACACCAGCCAAGCAATGTTTTAATGCTTTTTGGGAAGTTCTGATGATAAAGGAGGCTGGATGATGGTGTACAATGCACTTGAATGTTGCTGAAGCTGCAGTCTTCCAAGCAAACGCAGTGTGCTCCATCCCACCCCCACCACTTCACCGTGTCACACTCAATGTTACACTGCACCATGTACTCCAGGAGATTGGAGCAGTTTCCCGGAGCAGACGGGAAATAATTTCAGGTGAGCAGTGCCATAGGCACAGCCAGCATATGTTTCAATCCTACTCAATGTCTACCAGAGCAAGATCGTGTTTAAAAATAAAGTCTATTGTGCGAGCAACAACCGTTCCCAACCAGATTCCTAGTTAACCATTCCCAATAATTCTCCAATAGGCTGCAATTTCCAACCAAACTCCCCGATTTCTTTTTTTAAAAAATGTGTTTAAATGCAGCAACTTGTGCATAATGAGTCAACAACAATTAGACAGATGATATCCTTTAGCTTACCCTGTGAAATATTGAAATGAAACTTACGCTCGTTTTCCTGGTGAGGGATGCCTCAGAGTAGAGGAACGTTACCACGGGGTTAAAGGAAAAATCCCCTCCAAAGTGTCCTCAATGACTGCAAGAGTCAAAATGGGTGAGTTCCTCAAGCACAATGGACTTTGATTGGTTTTGCCGATCCACTATGCGATGATAAAATCAAAGAATGACTGGCGGTACATCCCTACAATATTGCCTGTTGCAGATGAGTGGTGCTGATTGACAGAACACTTCCACGAATCACCTCTCTGTGCAAAACCTGGAGGCAGAGTTACAGCGTCCCCAGTGACTCTTATTGGCATTAGTGTAACCAGTCCTGTGAATGTCTGGCAGCTGCGCTGTTAGTTTGTTGTAACATTTATTCCACCAGTTTGCCTATTAATAGATAACTGTCTACGACCATATATGGCACTGAATTTTACATTGGACCTTGTACTATTGAGAAGTGCAGGACACAAACAATTTCAGGTGAGTAGTGTCACAGGTTAAAAAACATAAGGACATTTCTCTTGGGGGATGGATGCTTCTGGCTATAGGCCAGTACGGGGACCCATGGCTAATTGAACACATTAATGTGATCTGTGAGGAAGCGGCTTTCCAAACAAAGGGGAAATCGAG
Source organism: Chiloscyllium plagiosum (assembly GCF_037043375.1). Classification (NCBI taxonomy): domain Eukaryota; kingdom Metazoa; phylum Chordata; class Chondrichthyes; order Orectolobiformes; family Hemiscylliidae; genus Chiloscyllium; species Chiloscyllium plagiosum. The sequence goes on from NW_028270143.1 coordinate 78,928,786, forward strand.
GGCTGGAAACTCTGCAGGTCTGGTTTCAAGGCTCACCTGTTCCAAAGGTGTAAAGTAACACTTCCGAATAGGTTGATTGAACATAAAGTACTGCAGCTGCTGAAAATCTGAAATTTAGAAGCAAATTAAGTGCTGGAGGTCTGTTTCCAAGAAATATTAACTCAACTTCTCTCTCCACGGATACTGCCAAGCTTGAGCAAAAATGTATGGCTCTTTCTGTCTCTCCCTAAAAAGCTGTTCAGGTAGGTCTTCAATTGAAAATTGCAAAGTTAAGATGCATCGATTTATTTCTGCTAGATTTGTTGTTCAGTAGGTAAGGATGCTATAATAGAAAACAAGGAACTGCAAATGCTGGAGATTGGAAACGAACCAAAACAAATTGCTGGAGAAACTCAGCAGGTGTGGCAGTGTCCATGGAAGAAAGCAGTATTGATGTTTCAAATCCTTCTTTGGAATTGATAGTATCAAAGAAAGGGAGGTATTTGTGCTGATGATGGGGGTGGGAAGGGAGTCCAGAGAGAGAGAAGATGAGGTGGACAGGTAAAGGGTTTGTAGATAGTAGAAGATGTTATAGGATTTTCAAAATCATTCATGGGATGAGGACATCACTGGCTAGGCCAACATTTATTGCTGATTCCTAATTGCTCAGAGAGCAGTTAATAGTCAACCACATTCCTGTTGGTCTGGAGGTATATGTAGACTAGACCCGCTAAGGATGGCAGTTTCCTTCCCTAAAGGACGTTAGTGAACCCAATGGGTTTTTCCAACAATCGACAATGGATTAGTGATTATTATTAGCCTCTTATTTCCAGACTGTTAAATTTAAATTCCACCATCTGCCATGGCAGGGTTCAAACCTGAGTCGACAGAGCGTTGTTTGGGTTTCTGGATTAATATTCCAGTAATAATACTACTAAGCCTTCACCTCCTTCAATTTAGAATTAAGGTATGTTGTTAACCATTTTCTCTGTCGTACGTACTGCATCAAAGTGTTGCTGTACAATGCTTGAACTCTATAGCCTCTGCTATTTCCATTGTTATTTGCACTGCTTGTTCCAAAGCTAAAACTGTTTTGAAAAACTTTAGTGACTGATTTATCCATGATTCTAATGACAATTCTTTTGCAAATGAGCTTGTGATGTAAATTTCCACAGCTATATTTTTCAGATAGTTTCACTAACAAGCTGTGTATATTATTCTGGGAGTTGGTATCTGCTATTGAAGTGTGTTCATGCCAGTGCCCAACTTATCTATCTTATGAAATATTGATCAAAAGCTGGTAGGAGGTTGTCACATCTAATCTGTTTCTCATTGATCTATTGATAACATAGCACATGATCTAATGTTCTTCCCATATAGAGTCATAGAGATGTATAGCATGGAAACAGCCCCTCTCGTCCAACTCATCCGTGCCAATCAGCTATTCTAAATAAATCTAATTCTGTTTGCCAGCATATTTCCCATATCCCTCTTTAGCCTTTCCTTTTCAATGTTGTAATTGTATCAGCCTCTAGCACTTCCTCTGGCAGCTCAATCCATATAATGCAGCACCCTTTGCTTGAAAAAGTTGCCCTTCGATCCCTTTTAAATCTTAAACCTATGCCCTCTAGTTTTGGACTCCCGCACCCTGTGGAATAAACCTTGTCTATTCATCCTATCCACGCCCCTGATGATTTTATGTAATAATATGCCTGAATAGATTGGTTAGATAAATAAACAGAAGTCAGTCATACAGTATGGAAACAGACTCTTCAGTCCAACCAGTCCACACTGACCATGTTCTCAAACTAAACTAGTCCTACTTGCCTGTGTTTGACCAAGATCCCACCAAACCTTTCCTATTCATGTGCTTATCAAATGTCATTTAAATGTTGTAACTGGAACTTCATCCACCACTTTCTCTGGCAGTTCATTCCACATATACTCTCTGTAAAAAAAAAATGCTCCTTGTGTGCTCTTTTAAAACTCTCTGCTCTCACATTAAAAATATGCCCCATGGTTTTGAAATCTCACATCCTAGGGTGAAGACTCTTGCTATTCAACTTATCTATGCCCCATATGATTTTATAAACCTCTATAAGGTCACCCAACGATCACCTCCTCTCCAGGTTAAAAACGTCCCAACCTATTTTTATAACTCAAACCTTCCATTTCCTGGTAACATTCTGGTAATCTTTTCTGAACCCACGGTACTCCAGAAGAGGCCTCCCCAACATCCTGTACAACTTCACCATGACATTGCAACTCCTAGCCTCAAAGATCTGAGCAATGCCAAAAGCATTCTAAACACCTTCTTAACCACCTTGTCTAGCTGTGACATGAATTTCAAAGATGTAGCTGAACCCCTAGGTCTCTCTGTTCTATAACATCCCCACCCAGGCTTTACCATTAATTCTCAGCCCGGCTTACCAAATTGCAATACTTTGCATTCATCCAAATTTATCTTCATCCTACTACTCCTGAGCCCATTGACCCAATTAGTCTAGATCTCATTGTTTTCTTTTATGACTTTCTTCAGTGCTCATTATACCACCAGTTTTGGTGTCATCTGCAAACTTTCTAACCGTGCCTCCTACATTCTTAACTAAATCATTTATATAAATGACAAAATGGGCCCAGTGCCAATCACTGAGGAACACCACTGATCACAGTACTACAGTCCAAAAAACAACCCTTCACTACCACCGTCTCTTATGGTAAAGCCAATTTGGTATCCAATTGCCAAACTGACCTTGAATCCCATGTGACCTAACTTTACTAATTGAAGGGCCTGTGCCCGAAACGTCGAATCTCCTGTTCCCTGGATGCTGCCTGACCTGCTGTGCTGTTCTAGCAATAAAGTTTCAACTTTACTAATTAGTCTACCAAACGGAACCTTGTCAAAGGTTTTACTAAAGACCATGTAAACAACGTCTACCATTCTGCTCTCATCAATCTTTTTGGTTACTTGCTCAAAAGACTCCAAGTTTGTGAGACCCAAGCTGTTGATGTTTCTGCTGTGTGTATATAAGGCTATGTGACCTGACTCCCGAAAGGCTTATGTTGTACATGTGGAAAGGTCTGTGCATAAACATTTTATGAAACACCCAGGCGGTTTTAAAAAAAGCAATCACTCAATTAAACACAGTATATATGAGCAATTGGCATTGAGTGGCATTACCAGCAGTACTGGCAGGGGTAGGTGGGCATGGAGTGGCATTACCAGCAATACTGGCAGGGGTAGGTGGGCATGGAGTGGCATTACCAGCAGTACTGGCAGGGGTAGGTGGGCATGGAGTGGCATTACCAGCAGTACTGGCAGGGGTACTGTGCATGCACATTTTGCATATGCAGACTGAGTGTGTTTTATCAGTGTCAACAGATATTCTTCTGTCATAAATATTGTTTTTAATGTGAAGTTTGATTTTCCTTTTACCACTATGGCAACTTCGTATAGATGAATAAAGATAATTATTGTGAAACTGGATAGAATAATAGTGAGTTGAAAAGAATGCATGGTCCCCTTTGTCTCTTAAAGTGCTGTTCTGAGCTTAAGGTACAGAAAGCACTGCCAGTATACAGAGCAGATGGGAGACAGGCTGTGATACCATTGTACTGATTTTCTTTGTATCAAAGGTATTTTTGGCTAAAATCAACACGGTATGGTCAGATTTGAGCTTTTTTTTCTTTACCTGTGATATGTTGATATTTTATCAATAAGATTGTGTTTACACTTCTTATATACTGAATAGACTTGTGAACATATGGGTGCTCTTTCATTCAGTACTTTATATCACTTACAGAAAGATCGCGCCCTGGGGGACATGGAAGGACTCTGTAAAATGTGGAATCAAGAGTTAGGAGAGGATATTTCATCGGAGGTATGGGAAGACATATGGGGGAATGTAAGGAAAGTCTCAGTGTGTAACAGAGCGCAGGCCATGCGATTGAAGATCCTGCTCAGGGCTCATATGGCGCCAGTGAGGCTAGCTAAGTTCAAGAGAGGAGTATCATCAGCCTGTCCCAAATGTAAAATTAGTACAGGCACTCTTACACACTGTTACTGGTCATGAATACTGGAGTGCTATAGTAAGAGCTAAAGGTCATCCCGGGGATTGAAATTAACGTGGATCCCGGTATTTCTTCTTTAGGGGTTGCCAAATTTGCCCTCTCTGGGGGAACACAGGAAGAGATTGTGTAATATTCTTACCCACTGTGCAAGGAAGAACATTCAGTTGAACTGGACGTCAGAAAAACCACCAGGTCTTATGGGGTGGCGTAGGCTGGTGAGGGAGCATCTCCCCCAAGACGACTCACAAAACAACAGGTTTACAAGACATGGCGGCCCTCTTTAAATTATATGGATGCTGACTTACCAGCAATATTAATCAGGGCCGTGGTATAACCGTGGGAATCAGTATGGGTGCCTGTGCGGCCCCCGGAGGAGGAGACAGGGGGATAAAGAATACGTGTATTGTAGGTGATACTCCCAGGGATGGGAGCATCAATGGAGATGTGATGAGTGAGATAGAATAAAGTAGTGAGATATTATTTAATTTAAGTTATTTGAATTTAGTTTAAGTTAGTATTTATTTAAAATGTTTGTAATTTAGTTTAAGTAAAGTAGATATTTTGTTCTGGTAGAATAGTAGGTCGTTTATTAACAATGGCATTATGTTATGGCCTTTCTTTTGCTGCCTTTTTTTCTGTTTTGATGGTGTTGTATTTTTCTTTGTATATAAATGCTTTGTAAAAGATTTTAAAAGGTTATCAATAAAAATTTATTTAAAAAAACTTGTCAACATTATACCCTCATTCAAAAAAAGGTTGGAAAGATCAGTCCAGTAATTAGAGACCAGTCAGTTTTCCTTGGGAGGTGACAAAATGTCTAGAAACATTTTATTTAGGAAAGATGATAGTTACATGGAAAATGTGGATTCATTCTAAAGAGGCTGCATGGATTGGTTAATGGAAAATTGTGTCTAACTAGTTTGTTTGAATGTTTTGAAGATGTAACAGAGGGTTGATGTGGGCAACACCGAAGATATGGTATACATGGATTTCCAAAAGGTGTTCAATATTGTACCACACAACAGACTTAGGAAGGTTATAGGTCATAGAAGGAAATAAATAGTTGTAACATGGATACAAAGCTGACTGAAGGATATGAAACAGTCACTAATAGTTAATGATCATTTTGTTGAGTTTAGAAGGCTGAGAGTTTACCCTTGAGTTTAGAAGGCTGAGAGGGGATCTGATTGAGACGTATAAGATTATTAAAGGATTGGACACTCTGGAGGCAGGAAGCGTGTTTCCGCTGATGGGTGAGTCCCGAACCAGAGGACACAGTTTAAAAATAAGGGGTAGGTCATTTAGAACAGAGTTGAGGAGACACTTCTTCACCCAGAGAGTGGTGGGTGTCTGGAATGCTGTGCCCCAGAAGACTGTGGAGGCCAAGTCTCTGGATACTTTCAAGAAAGAGTTGGATAGAGCTCTTAAGGATAGTGGAGTCAAGGGTTATGGGGATAAGGCAGGAACAGGATACTGATTGAGGATGATCAGCCATGATCATAATGAATGGTGGTGCTGGCTCAAAGGGCAGAATGGCCTACTCCTGCACCTATTGTTTATTGTCTATTGTTGACTGGTTTGTTGCGGAGTGCCCCAGTGGTCAGTATTGGGACCCTTGCTTTCCATGATCATGACATAAATAATCTAGATCTTGGTGCAAACTTGGGGAAATAGGAAATTGTAAGGAGAACAATACAAAACTTTGAAAGGACATGGAGAAATAGGTGAATAGATGGCAGATGAAGTTAATTGTGGGGATTGTGAGGTGATGAACTTCATTCAAAAGAACATGGAAAGACTATATAAAATAAAAGGTACTTTTTGAAAGAGTATGCTGGTGCAGAGAGACCTGACCGTGTTTGTACATAAGTCATTAAGGGTGGCAGGCAGGATACGTAGAGTGAGCTTTCAACGAAGCATATGGTATTCTAGGCTCGAGAATGTGGTACTATAAAAGCACAGCCAATCAGGCAGCATCTGAGGAGCAGCAGAATTGACTTATCGGGCATAAGCCCCTCATCCGGAATGAGGCTTGTGGGTCGAGGCTCAGAGGTAAATGGAAGGGCTGGGGTGGGGTTGGTGAGAGGTAGCTGGGAAAGTGATAGGTGGATGAAGGTGAGGGAGGAGGTGATAGGTCAGCGGGGGAAATGATGGATGGGTGCGGAGGAGTGCCGATTGGAGGCTTGGGACTGGCATAATGTGGGGAGGGGAAATGAGGAAGCTGTTGAAATCCACATTTATCCCGTGTGGTTGCACGGTCCCAAGGCAGAATTTGAGGCGTTCCTCTTCCAGGGTGTAATGGTTTGGGTGGTGAAGGAGGCCCAGGACCTTCATGTCCTTGACAGAGTGGGAGAGGGAGTTGAAGTGTTTAGCCACAGGGCAGTAGGGTTGGTGGGTGTAGGTATCCCAGAGATTTTCTCTGAAACGATCCGCAAGAAGGCGTCCTGTCTCCCCAATGTAGAGGAGACCACACCGGGTGAAACGGTTGCAGTAGATGACATTTGGAGAGGTACAGGTAAATTTCTGACAGATGTGGAAGGATCCCTCGGGGCCTTGGACAGAGGTGAGGGGAGAGATGTGGGCACAAGTTTTGCACTTCCTGCGGTGGCAGGGAAAGGTGCCATGAGTAGGGTGTTGGCTGGTGGGGAGTGTGGACCTAACGAGCGAGTCGCAGAGGGAATGGTCTTTTCATAATGCTCATAGGGGTGGAGAGGGAAATATATTTTTGGTGGTGGGGTCCATTTGGAGTTGGTGGAGGATGATCTATGTGAAGGTTGGTGGGGTGGAAGGTGAAGACCGGGGGGTTCTGTCCTTGTTGCTTGGTGGGATTCAAGGGCGGTGGTATGTGAAGTGGAGGAGACACGTTGGAGGGCATTGTCAACCATGTGGGAGGGGAAGTCACAATCGTGGAAGAAGGAGGCCATCTGCAACTTTCTGAGGTGGAATTGGTCATCCTGGGAACAGGTGTGGCAGAGGTGGAGGGATTGGGAATTAGAGATGGCATTTTTACAGGAGGTAGGGTGGGAGGAGGTATATTTTAGGTAGCTGTGGGAGTTGGTGGGCTTGTAGTATATGTCTGTCGTTAGTCGGTCACCAGAGACGGTGGTGTAGAGGTCCGGAAAGGGGAGGGAGGTTGCCGAGATGGTCCAGGTGAATTTGAGGTCAGGGTGGAAGGTATTCGTGAAGTTGATGAACAGTTCAACCTCCTTGTGGGAGCATGAGGCTGCCCCGATACAGTTATCGATGTAGTGGAGGAGCAAGTGGGTGATAGTGCCGGTGTAACTGCAGAAGATGGACTGTTCTGCATATCTGACAAACAGGCAAGCATAACTGGGTCCCATGTGGGTGCCCATAGCTACCCCTTTGGTTTGGAGGAAGTGGGAAGATTGGAAGGAGAAGTTGTTGAGGGTGATGACCAGTTCAGTCAGGCGGATGAGGATGTCGGTGGAAGGGTACTGGTTGGGACGGCATGACAGGAAGAAACAGAGGGCTTGGAGACCTTTATCGTGGCAGGTGGATGTGTACAGGGACTGGGTGTCCATGGTGAAGATGAGGCATTGGAGGCCAGGGAGACGAAAATCTTGGAGGAGGTGAAGAGCATGGGTGGTGTCACAAACGTAGGTGGACAGTTCCTGGACTAAGGGGGAGGACGGAGTTGACATAGGAAGAGATGACTTTGGTGGGACAGGCACAGGCTGAGACAATGGATCAACCGGGGCAGTCATGTTTGTGAATCTAAGGAAGGAGGTAGAATTGGGCAGTGCGGGGTTCACGGACAATGAGATTGGAGGCTGTGGATGGATTGCCATTCACCGAACCACCTCTGCGACTGCAGAGATGACTAACATCGCAGGATCCACAGGTGGTGCTGAAATCACCAGCACACAGATAATACCTACCTTGAACGTCACTTCCCCCGCAGTTGCCATCGTGGCTGCCAATTCCATCTCACTGGAAGGCTCTGTCGTTGACATCACTTCCGTCGCTCGTGACATCACCAGCCATGTACCTTTTAGATTAGATTAGATTACTTACAGTGTGGAAACAGGCTCTTTGGCCCAACAAATCCACATTGACCCGCTGAAGTGCAACCCACCCAGACCCATTCCCCTACATTTACCCCTTCACCTAACACTACGGGCAATTTAGCATGGCCAATTCACCTAACCTGCACATTTTTGGATTGTGGGAGGAAACCGGAGTACCCGGAGGAAACCCACGCAGAGACGGGGAGAATGTGCAAACTCCACACAGAGAGTCACCTGAGGTGGGAATTGAACCTGGGTCTCTGGCGCTGTGAGGCAGCAGTGCTAACCACTGTGCCACCGTGCCACCCACAACCAATAGTAACATTGCCCTCGCCACTCGTGACTTCACTTCCGCCCCCATGAACATAGCCATAAACACTACTTCCACCGCCTTTGTGAGTGTCATTTCCTTTGGTGACATCACTCCTGACCCAACAACCATGCCCACTCAAGCAACTGTCTCCGCCCCACCTTGAACTCCAGCCCCACTCCAGGTCTCCCATCCACAACCTCCAACCTCAGTGTGAACCTCGCACTGCCAGATTCCCAGCTACCTCCCCCAACTCCAGCCCCCCATTTATCTCTCAGCCCCGACCCACAAGCCTCATTCCTGATGAAGGGCTTATGCCCGAAACATCGATTCTCCTGCTTCTCGGATGCTGCCTGACTGGCTGGGCTTTTCCAGCATCACACTCTCAACTCTGATCTCCAGCATCTGCAGTCTTCACTTTCTTCTAGTGTTCTAGGCTCCATAAATAGGGGCATAGAATTTTGTCAATAGGGCAAACTACACCGGCAACTCCACCACCAAAATGTTATAAAACCCACTACATGATCCATTATTGCATCTTGTTTCACTTTTACAGAGGTTGTGTTATCTCAGCTGGCTGGATGGCTAATTTGTGATGTAGGACACTGACAATGGTGGATTGATTACCCACACCAGCCATCATTCTCATGAAGGATTCTCTTTCTCAATATCTCCCTTTAGCCTGAGGCACGGTGACCTTCAGGTTAAACCACCACCAGTCATCTCTCGGCTTTGAGAGTGCAGCACTATGGTCTGGTAAGACAGTGGAAACTTCACCTAGTCAGGAAAGTAGGTTTGAGACCACAATCATATCGGTTAGAAACTTATCAACTGATTTGCCTATGCTTGCACCTAATCTGCATGCTCATATCTACGTTAAGGTCTTGCTACAACTTGTGTGAAGAATATGCTGGGCCATGAGGTTACAGGTTGTGGTTGAGTTCAATTCTGCTGCTATTAGTGGCCTACAGTATGACATAGTTTTGAGCTGCTAGATTTTTCTGAATCTGTCTCAGTTACACAGCATTGGTAAGGCCTCACCAAAGATTTTGTGTACAGATTTAGTCTCCTTTTTAAAGAAAGGAAATACTTACATTGTGCACAGAGTTCATTTCACTATTCAAATTAAATTTTGGATGCATTGCCAGAGCTCTTCAACTATAACAATGAAAGGATCATGAAACTTCACTTCTAGCTCAGTGGCTCACTGGTTAGCATTGCTGCCTCACAGCACTAGGGTCCCAGGCTCAATTCCAGCCTTGGGCGACTGTCTGTGTGGTGTTTGCACATTCTCCCCGTGTCTGCGTGGGTTTTCTCTGGGTGCTCTAGTTTCCTCCCACAGTCGAAAGATGTGCAGGTCAGGTGAATTGGCCGTAGTGTTAGCTGCATTAGCTAGAGGAAAATAGGTCTGGGTGGGTTGCTCTTCGAAGGTTGGTGTGGACTTGTTGGGCCAAAGGGCCTGTTTCCATGCTGTAAAAAAAATCAATATGCTGGATGTAGATTTGCTTGATGAGCTGGAATGTTCATTTTCAGACGTTTCGTCACCATACGTCACACCAATGTCTGAAAACAAACCTTCCAGCTCAGCGAGCAAACCTACATCCAGATCCTCAACACGAGCTATAAATCTTCTCAAAACTCGCTAATCAGTATGCTGCTGACGCTGTAGGCATCTGGAAGATAGGACAAAATGGCTTGTGTGATTGACAAAGAGTCATTTACAGGTGTGTTTATTGACCGATCGCTGAACTGAGACACCCCTCCCGGGGTTCAAATTTTCATGTAGTGGCATGACTCGATTTGGTACGACGGATTGTGGACAGCAGGGTAAGAGCCTTGAGTCCTCCATTTATTGAGTGTAGAGGGATCAGCTGGCCAGACGTGAGTATTTTCTCTGGATTAAAGCAAATTACTGCAGATGCTGGAATTTGAAACCAAAAGAGAAAAATGTTGGAAAATCTCAGCAGGTCTGGCAGCGTCTGCAAGGAGAGAAAAGAGCTGACTTTTCGAGACTAACTGACCCTTTGTCAAAGCTCCATGCCTGACTACAGCTTTGTCAAAGGGTCAGTTAGACTCGAAACGTCAGCTCTGTTCTCTCCTTACAGACGCTGCCAGACCTGCTGAGATTTTCCAGCATTTTCCCTTTTGGTGAGTATTTTCTCTGTGTGGTTTTCCTCTCAGTCATGATGCGGCTGACTTGACCGCTCGCTGTTCATCGTCACATCCCAGCCCGGAAAGGATTGGTCTTGGTAAAGAGTTGGTTGTAAAAAGATTTTTAAAAGCAGTTGGGGGGACTTTCCTTACACGTCCAAAAGGGACAGTCAAGTGTATCATTTGGAGAAAAAAAAAGTTGTAGTTGTTAAAAGATGAGAAGAGATTTTGATCTGTGCGACAGAAGGTTTGGTTTGAAGATATATCGATATAAAATAGGTGGTTCGGGTTCGGTAACGGAAGTCCGATGGGACACCGGTCGCTGGTTTAGATTCCGAAATGGGATGCTGACGGGACACTGACTCTATGATCAATTGGTCAAAAAGGAAATGATTGAGAAGTTGTGAATTTTGTCCATTAAAGGCAGATTACCGAGAGAAAACTTTGCAGGGACTGAGTTACTTGGACTAATAGAAATATAAGGTAATAGTTGGAGGTCCCGAGGATATGTGTACGTAACTGAAGTAAAAGGGAATCAATGTAAATTTGGGAAGAAAATCTTGTGTTTGGGGATAGAGTTAAATTCCAGTTGTATATTTTCCTGCATTACAGACTATTGGAACAACATTTAAAAACTTGCACTGAATTAAAAAGTGAAAGAGGAAAAAGCTAGAAATCGTATGTCTGTGTGAGAGAGCAGTTTGTTTCCTTTCAGCCTGTAGAAAATTTAACTCATTGTAGTCTGGTTTGAATGCACATTTGTTTATTCGTGTTTGAATGTTTGTGTCCTGTTCTCTGGAGATCCAAATGTAAAATAATTGTCTTGATTAAAGAAATTGTGATTTAGACATTTAAATTGGATTTGAAAATTGTATTTTAAAGATTTAAATTTGCTTTAAAGAGTGTTTTGTATTGTGTTTGTTGTATATGTTGAAATATTCTTTTTTACGTTGTTTTGAAAATAAGAAATAATGGGAAATTATATAGTTTCAACCTTTGAGAAAGATTGTCCTTTGCAGGCGTTATGTGATACATATCCAGAAAAGGTCCATAATTTTAGACAGTTGTCTGGTGACCCAAAAAACAAATTGGGTGATGAACACTGGCCATTGGGAGATGAAAAGAATATAGATATGGTAAAGTCAGCCCAACAGTAAATTTGCAGAAAAGATATGGGCTCAAAAACTAAAGAATTAATTGGACTTTGGCATCAATATTGTCAGGAACTTAAAGATAATTCTTTACTAGTCTCTTGGTATGAAAATGCTACTAAATTGGGCATCAAATTGACCGAAAGGGGTATTCTCAAAAGGAATGTGCACATGAGAAAAGATTACATTCTGAGAGATTTCAATGTAAATGTAATGACAGTACTAAAGAACTGTGCAGTTCAATGGTTGGCCTTAAATTAACGAGGGAGACTTTGAATATGTGGATCTTAATTATTGGACATCAATAATTCAAAAAGGAGGAAATGAATCCACATGGAAGGTCCCATCATTCCATTTAAGTTAATAGACAGTGTAGCTCAGTGGGGATACTGTTGATAGTTAACTAGGACTCACTACTGAGGTGACACCATATCATAGAAAGCATCAAAACAGTCAAGTCTGCAAGTGACAAAGGTGTAATGCGTAGCAGTTTCTGTGACAAGTTACTGAGAAAGATGCAACAAGTCTGATAGAAAGGATGTGAGGCTGGGACTTCAGTTTAAGCTCCAACAAGTACCAAGATAAAAAACTGCAGCCTGACAGTGGATGATGGCTTAAAATTTCCAAAGTTTAATTTGAAGAAATTCTGAGTCACTCAACACTGGATTTTGGAATAGTAGTCTTGCAGTATAGAGAGAGTGGATGAGTTAGGAGGTTTTGGGAGGAGACCGAGTTGCACATGAGTTGACATGGAAGACATTAGGGAATTGTCTGTGAAGTTGGAGCAGGGTTCAAGGAGCACAGGGTGAACCCAATGGATGAGTAAAGTGAAGATAATAGTAATAGATTTGATGACATTACAAATCAAATGAGTAAACACATGACAAAAGAACATTCAATAGCAGAATTGTGGAAGGATGCAAATTGGAATTCACATTGAGGAGGAGCAAAATAGAATGTTACAAAATAAAAAGGGAAAACGAAGACACATCAAGAGGTTCTCATGAGCAAATTCCACAGCTGATAAATTTATTAAAATGTACTGCCCATAGTAATGGTAAAGGTTCAGTTGACATTGGCAACCATTTGGCAGATGCGGCAGCAAAAGCAGCATCTAAAGGGGATCTTATGTTGTGTCCAGAATGATGAGGCAGCCTACAAATTCCAACAAGAACCAGTCAACTTTGGATGAATTAATGCCAACCATCCAAGACATTATTAAACTTTCAGGGGGATGCCCCTGACACTGAAAAGCTGTTATGGTCCAAGTTGGGCTGTTTATATGACCCTGACACTGCAGGAGAGGACAGTCTGGATGACTCCCGCGGGTCAAATTTAAGTGTCTGATGATCTTGTTCTATGGGTTATTGAATATGTTCTTTGCGCAACTGATTGTGGTGCCAGAGTGGTTAGTGACTTACTTCTGACCACCTGGTGGCATCCCCGTCTGCAGTTTGTTGGCTCAGAGGGTTAGTAACCGTTGCTTGATCTGTCAGAAGCATAACCCCAGCAAGGGCGTTCCCTGTGATCAGGGGAAGATAACCCTTTACCTGGCAGCCCTTTTTGAAATACTCCAACTGGGCTACATTGGCATTTATGCAACTCAATGTTATGAATACGTTTTGGTTATTGTTGATGTCTTTTCTAGGTGGATTGAAGCCTACCCTACTACTAACACTACTGCTGAGGCTGTGGTGAAGATTTTGCTTAAGGAAAGGTGAGTTATATTAATGAAGAACTCTGTTCCCAGCTTTCTATTCATTGGTAACTGCATTGTGCTTATCGTCCTCAGGCTGCCGACCTTGTTAAACATTTTAACCAGACTCTTAAGACTAAACTTGCCAAAGTAATGGCTGAGACTGTCCTCTCCTGGATTATGCTGCTCCCTGTGGCCTCATTCCAGATGTGATCCATGCCTGCGGGTAAGACACAACTGTCTCCAGCTGAGATTCTGTAAGGTCACCTGCTCCCTATGCCTTAGAAGGATTCGGCTCCCTCCTCAGTCCATTTCCACCACATGACCGGAGAAATGATTAGTTGTGTTCTTGCTCTAACTAAAGTTATGCCTGCTTTTCACTCCCAGGTGCACGCGGCCTACAGCGATGTTCCCTCCCTTTCAGCCTGGTTCTTTTGTGCTCGTCAAGAACTGGACTGGCAAGGGTCTCCAACCTCATTGGGATGGCCCCTTCCAGGTTTTACTTATCACCCCTAAGGTGATCAAAGTCGCTGATTGCTCAGCTTGGGTCCACCTACACCATTGTAAATTGATTGGCCACACCAATCAAAAGGGGGGAGAGCAGGAGAGAATACTGGAATCTTAAGAAACCGAGGGGATCCTGTCCATTTGGGTTGTTGAATCTTGCTGCTGTTTTAATGCTATTCTTATTACAGATACTTGAACTAAAAGGAGAGACGTGTGGGGGATCGCCTACTTACTGACCTGTTTGATCATATATGACATCCTGATGGAGAAAGCCATTAAGTATTAATGTGATCTGGAACAGTTCAAGACTATTCACCACCTATGCCAAGGAGATGTCATCCAGTGCACCGGACCAGACTGCTTCGACGTGTAGGGCATGACAAAGAGTGATTATTGCAATGGACTTTTACATCTGAAAGACTGTATGGTCCATCTGGACAGTAAAAATCTGTGGAAATTACCATGTCGTACCAAACCTGTCTTTTTGATTTTACCTGCAGACGTAAGCCTAGTGAGGATAGAAATGATCAACCCCGTTACTATGGTAAATGTTTTAAGGAGGCTGGGAGCACTATCCCTTTTTGCAGGAGGGGCCTACTCGAGAAAAGAGAAGCCTGATGGGGAAACTCCTCAATCCACAAACAACTTATTTATATCGGCCCACTGGACTCTCTTCACCCCAGAGTCAGTATTATGTTGCTCCTCTCTATCAGTAGATTACTTACTTACCCCATCCCCAATCTGTTCAGCAGACGCTCTACTGCCGATCCTCCGAAGAGCAATATCACTTTCCAATACCGTATTAGTCCTCCTGCCACCTGTTTGCGGACTTCTTTTAACTCAACTGCAGGATTGTATGAGAATTTTTCTTAATGGAACTGGCTATGGGTGTGCAATTGTTCATTTTCCACATAATATCTCCTGCCTACTTGAGACTTATCGTGTAAGACAATGGGGCCTTATACCTCCTGCCCGGGTGTACAAACAGCTTGCATTCCACTGGCTGGAAGACAACAGGCCCTATGCAGCATAAGTAACTACAGGTATACCCATCTCCACGTACAGACCCGGAATGGAACTCTTCCCTATTGCGTTCAAAGTTTGTGAGAAGATTTGTAGCTCAGGTGCTCGTTGCTGTGGTTCTGTTCGCCGAGCTGGAAGTTTTTGTTGCAAACGTTTCGTCCCCTGTCTAGGTGACATCCTCAGTGCTTGGGAGCCTCCTGTGAAGTGCTTCTGTGGTGTTTCCTCCGGCATTTATAGTGGCTTGTCCCTGCCGCTTCCGGTTGTCAGTTTCAGCTGTCCGCTGTAGTGGCCGGTATATTGGGTCCAGGTCTATGTGTTTGTTGATGGAGTTTGTGGATGAGTGCCATGCTTCTAGGAATTCCCTGACTGTTCTTTGTTTTGTTTGCCCTATAATGGTAGTGTTGTCCCAGTCAAATTCATGTTGCTTGTCGTCTGCATGTGTGGCTACTAAGGATAGCTGGTCGTGTCGTTTCGTGGCTAGTTGATGTTCGTGGATGTGGATTCGTTAGCTGTCTTCCTGTTTGTCCTATATAGTGTTTTGTGCAGTCCTTGCATGGGATTTTGTACACTACATTAGTTTTGCTCATGCTGGGTATCGGGTCCTTCGTTTTGGTGAGTTGTTGTCTGAGAGTGGCTGTTGGTTTGTGTGCTGTTATAAGTCCTAGTGGTCGCAGTAGTCTGGCTGTCATTTCAGAGATGTTCTTGATGTATGGTAGTGTGGCTAGACCTTTGGGTTGCGGCATGTCCTTGTTCTGTTGTCTTTCCCTTAGGCATCTGTTGATGAAATTGCGCGGATATCCGTTTTTTGCAAATACCTTGTATAGGTGTTCCTCTTCCTCGAAAGCCACGAAACGACATGACCAGCTATCCTTAGTAGCCACACACGCAGATGACAAGCAACATGAATTTGACTGGGACAACACTACCATTATAGGGCAAGCGAAACAAAGAACAGCCAGGGAATTCCTGGAAACATGGCACTCATCCACAAACTCCATCAACAAACACATCGACCTGGACCCAATATACCGGCCACTACAGCGGACAGCTGAAACTGACAACCAGAAGCAGCAGGGACAGGCCACTATAAATGCCAGAGGAAACACCACAGAAGCGCTTCACAGGAGGCTCCCAAGCACTGAGGATGTCACCTAGACAGGGGACGAAACGTTTGCAACAAAAACGTCCAGCTCGGCGAACAGAACCACAGCTTCCCTACTGCATTTATAGGTCTTTTCTCTTTTCAAAATCTGGTACTGTTGCCAAGACCACGTGCAATAGAGCTAAGGGAGAGCCTAATGGGAACAGAATGCTGAGGACCATTGACCACCATTGAGCACTCAACAGCCACTTTGCACATTTCTTAAGGTGCTCAAACGACACCTCTTGCAAAATGTCAGTCCTTTACTCCTGTAGACCTGACCAGAACCCCTGCTGTAACATTTCAGTGATCTATTTTAACAAACCCCTCCCTCATATACACGAAACAAAGCTATTATTTCTTCAGCCAAGGTAAAGCTACTAACTTCCTTGTTCTGGATGGCAAAGATATTCCCCATAAGGTTGCTATTGGAGCCCTTGTTCCCAAAGCATTACTTGTCCTGGCCAGTGGACAAGTCGATGGAACCTTCATTGGAAGAGGACGCAGCGGTCGGTCTCAGCTGACTTTTGCTCTAACTGGAAGGATCCCAAGGGACTGGGGGATAATACAGGACACTTAATAGGCTGGGGAATCCTGAGTTTGGGAGGATTGACAGGGATAATAAGTCAAAAGAACTGCAATTACCTCATCTGCGGCCTGACCATTCTAGGAAATTAGACCAAGGAGGCTCTGGAACAGATTAAATTGGGATTGTCAGATCCGAGTCTTTCCTCTGTGCAGAATTGGTACATCTTAGGCTATATACTAGCTTGGGAAGGTGAGATCTGTACAATTGTCCAAGGTAAATGCATTATGGCCATTCCTGATCGCATTGGCAATATTACTAAGATACAAGATGAGATCCAGGTGTTCCTTGATGGAATGACTGAAGGGACCAGTTGGGGAAACTGGGGATCAGGCTCTTGGTACAATTGGCTTATTAATTTAGCTATGTAAGTTGGAATCATTCTCCTCTGTCTGTTTGTTGGTATTGCTATTGTTAAGTGATTAATTGCTAACCTTATGAGCTCCCTTAGTGATATAGACTCACCCCAGAAGATGCTCTTTTTGCGATCTGATGGCTCACCCGCATGTGTTGATGGCGATGATAAATGTGACCAGGTGAGCGGCAAAGATGGTGGTGCCGCTCTAGAGGATGTGGATGGGTGGAATGCCTTGAAGGGCATTCATTTGGATTAGCCTTCCCTTTTAGTGATCACAATGCGATCAAATTGGAGGAATGAGGATGTGGGCATCTGGGAGGTAGGACAAAATGACTGAAGGAGCTGCACAAAATGGCTTCTGCATTGATAAATTAGATTGCACTGAACCAGACAGAAACAAGAAACCGCAGACTGATGGAGATCTGATAAAACACAGCAGTAACAGGTTAACCCCACAAGGCAGGACAAATACGATTCTTAAGACCAGTTGTTTACAAGAAATCGTGATAGGCAAAAACAGAATGCTTGAAGCCATTATGCAATTTGATTGGCTGTTACCGAGCAATCATGCTCCATGCCTGACTATGAGCAATATATATGAACCCTATGCAAACTCTGTAAGCGGTCGGATTCTTTTGGTGGTCAAGGAGTAGTCATACTTCTGGGCTGATCAGAGTCTACCGACCAGGCCATATCAAAGAATAAACGATTAACTGTGTGATGTGATTGACAAAGAGTCATTTACTCGTCTCCCCCCGCCCCGGGGTTCATATCTTCTCTGCTGTCTTCAGCACTGATGTCTAATATTTCAGTCCAATGAAGACGTTAAAGAAAAGTTCTTCCTGTGAGATGTCAGTTCCAAGGCTGAACATGATTCCAATGCATGGAGGGGAGCTGTTGGGTAATGCAGAGTAGGAAAGGCCAACGTAGACAGAGCACCTGTGCAGGTACATCCATTTCACTTCTTGTAATGTATATGCTTCTAATTGTTTCTTTTGAAGAATTCATTTTTCAGTGTTCAGGAATAATCCAAAAAAAATGATGTTTTACAATAGTATACCTTTCACCCTGAAATAATCCAATAATTTAAATAATGTAACAAAGTGGAAGTAAAGTGTTAATAAAATTAGAGGAGAAAGTGAGGTCTGCAGATGCTGGAGATTAGAGCTGGAAATGTGTTGCTGGAAAAGCGCAGCAGGTCAGGCAGCATCCAGGGAACAGGAGAATCGACGTTTCGGGCATAAGCCCTTCTTCAGGAAATTAATTAATAAAATTAGGATGATAAGGTCATTTGAATGAAGACTGGATTGTGGTGTCACTTTGTCTTTAACCACAAGGTGGTGCTAGTGCGATCTATTTGGATTGTGTGAGCCCAGCAGCGTCGTTTTCATCAAAGACTGAAAGTTTCAGTCGTTTTCAGAGCCAGATAAAAGTGATGTATAGACAACAGGTATCCCACCCGGGACTCCATGACATTAAACTTCATTTAATATCTGTTGAGCTGCCAAGGCCCAATATAATTTGTTCATTGCACCTTGTTCATTTCAAACAATGAGTTCTGAGGCAAGTAGGACAAAGGTGCAGGGTGGGTCAGGCTGTTTGAAGAAGTGCTGGTTGAGGATGTGTGGTTTTAGATAGACAATGGTAGGGGTATTGCAGAGGCTGATATATGTCACAATGGCCAAGAGGAGAGCTTCTAGACAAGAGTAGCATTGGCAACATTGTATTTGCAAGTCTAAAGCTGAGGATGTGGCCCTCTGCCCTCAGCAAAGGGAGGACAGTCAGCTCAGACTGCTTTATTGTTGAGATACTCTTGGCCAATATTCTCCAAGACATTTAGCAAACGAAGACCCAAGCCAAAGACTGCTAATGACAGATTCAGCCAACAGGGCAAGAGCAGACTGTGGTTAGGAAGTGGGAAGTGCTTAAAATGGAGTTCTCAGGTCACCCTTTAAAATGATCTCTTCCATGGTCCAGTTGTGCTTCCCTTACTGCTGTGTTGGAGAATACTCTGCTGTGGGTGAGTGGGGCACTCATTCTGCTTAGGTGGCATCCAGTGTTTGCAAACACTTTGAGGTTCTACATATCGCAGACAGTATCCACATCTCTCTCTTGTTTGGTACAGAAATTGGGGCCCCACACCCAGGGCTTAACATTGTCAATCAGGCAAAATTTTGATCTGGGTGCACAAGAATCTGAGCAGAATCCAAATTAAAAACAAAAGGCTGAATCAGATACTGCAAGAAACTGCTCGGAAGAAAAGAGGCAAAAATTCAGTAACTGAAATGATCTTCTAAGACAAAAGTACTACAGCAAATTCACTTATTCTAAGGTTATAGCACTTTGATTCAAAGGCATTTATATGGGATAGTTTAACGACTGAAATGTTAGCCACCCTGAGCAGTACTTAGGAATTACCAAGAAACTGCTCAGCAAGTTAAAACAGAATCTGCAGTCCTCGTTTTTATCTCATTAAACTGCAGGCTGAACAGCTTGAACGTAATCCAATTTTTGGATCAGGTCGATGAGGAATTAACTCTTAAAGTTGATTCATCCCTATGTAACCAGCATAGAATTGGCAAGACTCTGGATGCAGTCAGAGTTTAGCGAGAGAAAGAAACGGATGGAGAGAGAGTGAAAAAGCTCTCTGAAAATTGTAACTGGAGTTACAAGCTCAGACATAAACTTGACAGGTGGAAGTTAGTACAAAAACAACACCTAATACCTGAACAAAAAATCGAAGTTCTAAAGAATAATCACTTTGTTTAATTTTGAAGAGGGTGATATAGAATCCGCATTCGGTACTTTGCAGGAAGTAGGAGGACAGTCACACAGCCACAGGCAATGTGGATCCTTACATTACAAGGGCACCTGACAGGGAGAACCCATGAGGTCTATTTTATGCTGGTCTCAGAAATATCCATGGATTGTTATGGACCAGACTAAAACCTTTCAAAATATATTAGGAAGATCATCTGGACCCTAATGTATTCTTATGTTAAAGTGAAGTGTAAGGTATTGCATTCACTCAATTGGTGAAACTATGCTATGTTAAGCAAAACACGCCTTACTTTTCTATTAAAATTAAAATGCAGCTGAAACAAAAAGAAAATAAGTGACTTAACTGTAACTATGGAGTTGCTTAACAAAATAATAGATATATTAACTAATTCTAATTAATTGTTCCACTATAGTAATATCCCATAAATACACCTTTATCACAGGCAATTCTAGCAGCAGGAACAGAACTCCAGCTTTTAGTTGTAACTGAGAGAGGAAAGAGAGTTTTCACATCCAGCTTCAAGACTCCAGCAACTACAGAAAGCTAAAATGAAAATCCTGGTTCTGTGGGAGCTTGACCTCACCCATGCAGGCTGCTTCTATTGTTCCAACCTTTAAAAAGAGCCACAAGGTGTCAATGCTGTTTACTTTATTGGCTTTGAGCATACTGCTCAGAACCCCTATCTGAACCTTACTTCATAAAAAACAGGACAAAATATACCTCTTAAAGCCACAGTATCATTGTGAACAGATAGAAGCTGCCATCCTTAGTACATATGGCTCAGGGACCAATTCATATCACCAACAATTCAGGAATGCTCAACAGAAAATCTATGCAGAGCCAAGTAAAGCTACAAAAGTGAAGGCAAATTGATTTTGACTGGTGTGCCCGCTCTGTAACATGATGGTGCACTTCTGACAAAGTACATGAGCATGTCACAGAGTCATATAGATGTACAGCACAGAAACAGACCCTTCAGTCCAACTCGTCCATGCCGACCAGATATCCCAACCCAATCTAGTCCCACCTGCCTGCACCCGGCTCATATCCCTCCAGACGCTTCCTATTCATATACCCATCTAAATGCCTTTTAAATGTTGCAACTATACCAGCCTCCACCACTTCCTCTGACAACTCATTCCATACACATACCACCCTCTGAGTGAAAAGGTTACTCTTAGGGCTCTTTTATATCTTTCCTCTCTCACCCTAAACCTATGCCCTCTCGTTCTGGACTCCCCCACCCCAGGGAAAAGACTTTGTCTATTTATCTTATCCATGCCCCTCGTGATTTTGTAAACCTCTATAAGGTCACCCCTCAGCTTCCGACGCTCCAGGGAAAACAGCCCCAGCCTGTTCAGCCTCTCCCTATAGCTCAAATCCTCCAACTCTGGCAACATGCTTGTAAATATTTTCTGAACCCTTTCAAGTTTCACAACATCCTTCCGAAAGGAAGGAGACCAGAATTGCACACAATATTCCAACAGTGGCCTAACCAATGTCCTGTACAGTTGCAACATGACCCCCCAACTCCTGTACTCAATACTCTGACCAATACAGGAAAGCATACCAAACACCTTCTTCACTATCCTATCTACCTGTGATTCCACTTTCAAGGAGCTATGAACCTGCACTCCAAGGTCTCTTTGTTCAGCAACTCTCCCTAGGACCTTACCATTAAATGTATACGTCCTGTGAAAATTTGCTTTCCCAAAATGCAGCAGCTCACATTTATCTGAATTAAACTCCATCTGCCACTTCTCAGCCCATTGGCCCATTTGACCAAGTTCCCATTGTAATCTAAGGTGACTTTCTTCGCTGTCCACTACACCTCCAATTTTAGTGTCATATGCAAAATTATTAACTGTACCTCTTATGCTCGCATCCAAATCATTTATGTAATGACAAAAAGTAGAGGACCCACCACCGATCCTTGTGACACTCCACTGGTCACGGGCCTCCAGTCTGAAAAACAACTCTCCACTACCACCCTCCGTCTTCTACCTTTGAGCCAGTTCTGTATCTAAATGGCTAGTTCTCTCTGTATTCCATGAGATCTAACCTTGCTCACCAGTCTCCTAGGGGGAGTTTGTCGAATGCCTTACTGAAGTCCATATAGATCACGTCGACTGCTCTGCCTTCATCAATCCTCTTCATTACTTCTTCAAAAAATGCAATCAAGTTTGCAAGACATGATTTCCCACGTACAAAGCCATGTTGACTATTCCTAATCAGTCCTTGCCTTTCCAAATACATGTACATCCTGTCCCTCAGGATTCCCTCCAACAACTTGCCAGCCACCAATGTCAGGCTCACTGGTCTATAGTTCCCTGGCTTGTCCTTACCACTCTTCTTAAACAGTGGCACCATGTTAGCCAATCTCCAGTCTTGTGGCACCTCACCTGTGACTATCAATGATACAAATATCTCAATAAGATATTGAGGCCCAGCAATTACTTCCCAAGCTTTCCACAGAGTTCTAGGGTAAACCTGATCAGGTCCTGGGGATTTATCCATGTTTATGCATTTCAAAAATCCAGCACTTCCTCCTCTGTAATATAGACATTTTTCAAGCTGTCACCATCTATTTCCCTACATTCTGTATCTTCCATGTCTTTTTCCACAGTAAATACTGATGCAAAATACTCATTTAGTATCTGCCTCATCTCCTGTGGCTCCACACAAAGGCCTCCTTGCTGGTTTTTGAGGGGCCCTATTCTCTCCCTAGTTACCCTTTTGTCTTTAATATATTTGTAAAAACCCTTTGAATTCTGCTTAACTCTATTTGCCAAAGCTATCTCATGTCCCCGTTTTGCCCTCCTGATTTCTCTCTTAAGTATACTCCTACTTTCTTTATATTCTTCTAAGGATTCACTCGATCTATCCTGTCTACACCTTACATATGCTTCCTTCTTTTTCTTAACCAAACCCTCAATTTCTTTAGTCATCCAGCATTCCCTTTATCTACCAACCTCCCCTGTCACCCTAACAGGAATATACTTTCTCTGGATTCTTGTTATCTCATTTCTGACATCCCTTTACCTGCGAACATCTGTGCCCAATCAGCTTTTGAAAATTCTTGCCTAATACTGTCAAAATTGGCCTTCCTCCAATTTAGAACTTCAACTTTTCGATCTGGTCTTTCCTTTTCCATCACTATTTTAAAACAAATAGAATTATGGTCGCTGGCCCCAAAGAGCTCTCCAACTTACACCTCAGTCACCTATCCTCCAACATTTCCCAAGAGTAGGTCAAGATTTGCACCTTCTCTGGGAGGTACATCCACATACTGAATCAGAAATTGTCTTGTACACACTTAACAAATTCCTCTCCATCTAAACCTTTAACACTATGGCAGTCCCAGTCTATGTTTGAAAAATTAAAATCCCCTACCATAACCACCCTATTATTCTTACAGACAGCTGAGATCCCCTTACAAGTTTGTTTCTCAATTTCCCTCTGACTATTGGGGGGTCTATAATACAATCCCAATTAGGTGATCATCCCTTTCTTATTTTTCAGTTCCACCCAAATAACTTCCCTGGATGTATTTCTGGGAATATCCTCCCTCAGCACAGCTGTAATGCTATCCCTTATCAAAAACACCACTCCCCCTCCTCCTCTCTTGCCTCCCTTTCTATCCTTCCTGTAGCATTTGTACCCTGGAGCATTAAGCTGTCAGTCCCGCCCATCCCTGAGCTACGCTTCTGTAATTGCTATGTTATCCCAGTTCGATGTTCCTAACCATTCCCTGAGTTCATCTGCCTTCCCTGTTAGGCCTCTTGCATTGAAATAAATGCAGTTTAATTTATTAGTCCTACTTTGTTCTCTGCTTTGTCCCTGCCTGCCCTGACTGTTTGACTCGCCTTTGTTCTCAACTGTACCAGTCTCAGATTGAAATCTTTCCTATCTCCCTGGGTCCCACCCCCCCTACCTTACTAGTTTAAATCCTCCCGAGCAGCTCTAGCAAATTTCCCTGCCAGTATATTAGTTCCCTTCCAATTTAGGTGCAATCTGTCCTTCTTGTACAGGTCACTTCTACCCCAAAACAGCTTCCAATGATCCAAAAATGTGAATCCTTCTCCCCTACACCAGCTCCTCAGCCATGCATTCATCTGCTCTCACTAGCTCGTAGCACCGGGAGTAATCCAGATATTACTAATCTCAAAGACCTCCTTTTTAAATTTCTGCCTAACTGTCTGTAACCTCCCTTCAGAATCTCAACCTTTTCCCTTCCAATGTCGTTGGTTCCAATGTGGACAATGACCTCCTGCTGGCCCCTCTCCCCCTTGAGAACATTCTGCACCCTCTCTGAGACATCCTTGATCCTGGCACCAGGGAAACAACACACCATTCTGATTTTTCGCTGCTGGCCACAGAAACATCTGTCTGTACCTCAGACTAGAGAGGCCCTGACACAATCGATCGCTTGGAACCCAACATACCTCTCATTACATTAGAGCCAGTCTCAATACCAGAAACTTTGCTGTTCGTGCTACATACCCCTGAATGTCCATCACCCCCTACATTTTCCGAAACAGCATACTTGTTTGAAATGGGAATAGCCACAGAAGACTCCTGCACTAGCTGCCTACCTTTCTTACCTTTCTTGGAGTTAACCCATCTCTGTGACTGTACCCAAGACATTCCCCTTTCCTATAACTGCCAACCATCACATCCTCTTGCTCTTGTAAATTCCTCATTGCCTCTAACTGCCTCTCCAACTGATCCATTCGATCTGATAGGTTTCGCAACCAACAGCATTTATTGCAGATATAATCCTCAGTAACCCGTAAACTCTCCCTAAACTCCCACATCTGACAAGAAGAGTGTATCACTCTACTAAGGGTCATTTTTGCTTCTTTCAATCTACAGTCCCAGAAAGTGTGTAGCTGGAAAAATGTAGCAATAACCTAACCATGCTCCCTGCCCAAAAAGAGAATGAGGGACAGGGAATCCTCCCAGCTAGAGAAGCTGTAGTCGCTGCTGATGGACAAGAATTCATCCCAATCACCCATGAGCTTGGGCTGACTCCCAAAATGAGTGGGTTCATAAAGAAGGGAGAGCTGAATAGGTAGAAATGAGATTGAATAACGTCTCCCCCAAGCCTGTAAACAGAATGCCTGGAGTCCAGTGGATTCTCGCTGAAATTAAGAGGCCACTACAGGCCAGGAAGAATGGTGCACATCTCCTTGAACAGGTCTCAGAGATATCCCAGCTGGCACCCTTCAGACATCATAGGACAAACTGAGCCACTTGAAAGGGAGTTTGCCCTATGTGTAAACCACAAGGCAAACCTGTAGTAAGCTGCAGAAGAATTGTCCTTCCAGGACCCCATGCCTCTTCCTGAAATCAAGCAGACCTAGTGCTTTAGAGTCATAGAAACAGTGGGCAGCATGGTGGCACAGTGGTTAGCACTGCTGCCTCACAGTGTCAGAGACTCGGGTTCAATTCCTGTCTCAGGCGACTCTCTGTGTGGAGTTTGCACATTCTCCCCGTGTCTGTGTGAGTTTCCTCCGGGTGCTCCGGTTTCCTCCCACACTCCAAAAATGTGCAGGTTAGGTGAATTGGCCATGCTAAATTGCCCGTAGTGTTGGGTGAAGGGATAAATGTAGGGGAATGGGTCTGTGTGGGCCGCGCTTTGGCAGGTTGGTATGGACTTGTTGGGCCGAAGTGCCTGTTTCCACATTGTAAGTAATCTAAACCCTTTGGTCCAATTTGTCCATGCTGACCAGACATCCCAATCTGAACTAGTCCCATTTTCCAGCATTTGGCCCATATCCCTCTAAACCCTTCCTATTCACACACCCATCCAGATGCCTTTTAAATGCTGCAATTGCACCAGCCTCCGGCAGCTCATTCCATACAAGCACCACCCTCTGTGTGAAAAAGGTACCCCTCAGGTCCCTTTTAATTCTTTCCCCTCTCACCTTAAACCATTTCCCTCCAGTTTTGGCTTCCCCATCCTAGGAGAAAGACCATGGTTATAAATCTTATCAATGCCCCATCTGCTTTTATAAACTTCTATAAGATCCCCCCCTCCAGCCTTTGACGGTCCAGGGAAAAATGCCCCAGCTTATTCTGCCTCTCCCTATAGCTCAAACTCTCTAACCCTGGGAACATCCTTGTAAATCTTTTCTGCACCCTCTCTCAGGTTTAACAACATTCTTCCTATAGCAGGACGGCCAGAATTATATGCAGTATTCTAAAAGTGGACTCAGCAATATCCTGTACAGTTGCAATATGTCATCCCAACTCCTATACTCAATGTTCTGCCAAATGCCTGCTTCATCACCCTGTCTACGTGGGACTCCACTTTCAAGGAGCTATGGACCTGTACTCCAAGGTTGCTTTGTTTGGCAACACTCCCCAGGAGCTTACAATTTAACTGTCTAAGTCCTGCCCTGGTTTGCCTTCCCAAAATGCAGACCTACATTTATTTAGTGACATGGGAATTACCCAATCTCTGATACTAAAAACAATTCAAAGTCTTCCTCTCCAATGCTGAGAAATTTGACACAATAATTTACATGTGTAATTTCTCTTGTCCTCTCTTTCTTGAAAGCACATGTATGAATGTTTGTTGCAAACCATTATACCCTTAGAGCTTTTGAATGTAATAATATGTTATTGATTATCATTATTATTATCATCACTAGCTTTTAATACAGACACCCAGGTAATGTTCTGGGAACTAGAGTTCAAATCCTATCGTGGCAGGTGGTGGAATTTGAATTCAATAAAAGTCTGGGATTAAAAATCTAATGATGATCATGAAACTCTTGTTAATCATAGGAAACATCCATCTGGTTCACTAATGTCCTTTAGGGAAGGAAATCTGCCATCCTTACCTGTGCTTGCCTATAACGTGACTCCATGTGGGTAAAGGCAAAGATAAGGCTGAAGCAATATCATGTGATATCAATAAACAGTTGGAGACACTGGATACTGCAAAGGCTCTAGCCCTGACAACATTCCGGCAATTGTGCTGAAGACTTGTGCTCCAGAACTTGCCGCTCCTCTAGCCTAGCTGTTCCAGTACCATTTCAACACTGGCATCTACCCAACAATGTGGAAGATTGCCCAGGTGTGTCCTGTATATAAAAAGCAGGACAAATCCAACCCAGCCAATTACCATCCCATCAGTCTAATCTCAATCATCAACTCCGAGCCTGGGCCACTCAACTCCTTACCTCATTACGGCCGTGGTTCAAAAATGGACAAAAGAGCTGAATTCCAGAGGTGAGGTAAGAGTGACTTGACATCAAGGCTGCATTCAACTGAGTGTGGCATCAAGAAGCCCGAGCAAAACTGGAATCAATGAGTTGGTCGGATTTGAGGAAAGTGTGCCCAGCAGGCTAAGATAAAAGGTAGGGAAGGGCTTATGCCCAAAACGTCGATTCTCCTGTTCCTTGGATGCTGCCTGACCTGCTGCGCTTTTCCAGCAACACATTTTCAGCTGGAATCAATGAGTATCAGGACAAATTCTTCAGTGGTTGGAGTCATACCTGACACATAGGAAGATGGTCATGGTTGTTGGAGGTCAGTCGTCTGAGCTCCAGGATGTCACTGCAAGAGTTCCTCAGGGTAGTGTCCTTGGCCCAAACATGTTTAGCAGTTTCATCAATGACCTTCCCTCCATCATAAGGTCAGAAGTGAGGATGTTCTGCAGTGATTGATTGCAGAATGTTCAGCACCATTCACAAATCCTCAGATACTGAAGCAGTCCATGCTCAAATTGAACAAAATCTGGAAAACATTCAGGCTTGGGTTGACAAGTGGCAAGTAAGATTTGTGCCACACAAATATCAGGCTATGACCATTACCGATAAAAGACAATCTAATCTAATACCCTTGACATTAAAGGTATTACTATAACTGAATCCCGCTGGGTGGGGGGGCGGTAACATTGACCAGAAACTCAACTGGACTCACCACGTAAACATAGTGGTGACAAGAGCAGTTCAAAGGCTAGGAATGCTGTTGCAAGTAACTCACTTCTTGACTCTCCACCATCTACAAGGCACACGTCAGGAATGTGATGGAATACTCCCCACTTGCCTGGATGAATGCAGGCCCAACAACACTCAAAAAGCTTGATACCATCCAGGACTAAACGCTTGATTCGTACCACACCCACTCCCTCCATCACTGAAGCTCAGTAGCAGCAATGTGTACTATCTACAAGATGCACTTGCAGAAGTTCACCAAAGATGCTCAGACAGCACCTTCCAAACCCATGACTACTTCCATCTAGAAGGACAAGGGGAGCAGATATGTGGGAATACAGCCACATTCAAGTTTCTTCACCACCACTCCCCATCCCGACTTGGGAATATAGCACCGTTCCTTCACTGTCACTGGGTCATAATCCTGGAATTTCCTCCTAATTGGCAATGTGGGTCAACCCACAGCAGGTGGACTGCAGAGGTTCAGGAAGGCAGCGCACTATCACTTCAAAGGCAAATAGGAATGGGCAATAAATGCTGACCAGCTAGCAACACCCATATCCCACGAATTAATAACTCCAGTTGAGTTTCTGGTCAACGTTACCCCCACCCCCCAGGGTGTTGTTTCAGCTGTGCTCTGGGGTGGTTTCAGATGAGCAATAAATACTAGCCTGGCAGGCAAAATCCACATCCTGTGAATAAATTTTAAGAAGCCCTGCTTTGTTTTAACCCTAAAGAATTTAGAGTAATAGAGATGTACAGCATGGAAGCAGACCCTTCGGTCCAACCTGTCCATGCCAACCAGATATCCCAACCCAATCTAGTCCCACCTGCCAGCACCCTTCCCATATCTCTCCAAACCCTTCCAATTCATATACCCATCCAAATGCCTCTTAAATGTTGCAATTGTACCAGCCTCCACCACATCCTCTGGCAGCTCATTCCATACACGTACCACCCTCTGCATGAAAATGTTGCCCCTTAGGTCTCTTTTATATCTTCACCTCTCACCCTAAACTTATGGCCTCTAGTTCTGGACTCCCTGACCCCAGGGAAAAGACTTTGTCTATTTATCCTATCCATGTCCCTCATAATTTTGTAAACCTCTATAAGGTCACTCCTCAGCCTTGAACATCCAGGGAAAATAGCCCCAGCATGTTCAGTCTCTCCCTGTAGCTCAAATCCACCAACCCTGGCAACATCCTTGGAAATCTTTACTGAACCCTTTCAAGTTTCACAACATCTTTCCGATAGGAAGGAGACCAGAATTGCACACAATATTTCAACAGTGGCCTAACCAATGTCCTGTACAGCCACAACATGACCTCCCAACCCCTGTACTCAATGCTCTGACCAATAAAGGAAAGCATACCAAACAGCTTCTTCACTATCCTATCTACCTGCAACTCCACTTTCAAGGAGCTATGAACCTACACTCCAAGGTCTCTTTGTTCAGCAACACTCCCTAGGACCTTACAATTAAGTGTATAAGGCCTGCTAAGATTTGCTTTCCCAAAATGCAGCACCTCGCATTTATTTGAATTAAACTCCATCTGCCACTTCTTGGTCCATTGGCCCATCTGGTCAAGATCCTGTTGTAATCTGAGGTAATTTTCTTCGCTGTCCACTACACCTCCAATTTTGGTGTCATCTGCAAACTTACTAACTGTACCTCTTATGCTCGCATCCAAATCATTTATGTAAATGACAAAAAGTAGAGGACCCAGCACCGATCCTTGTGACACTCCACTGGTCACAGGCCTCCAGTCTGAAAAACAACCCAGTACCATCACCCTCTGTCTTCTACCTTTGAGCCAGTTCTGTATCCAAATGGCTAGTTCTCCCTGTATTCCATGAGCTCTAACCTTGCTAATCAGTCTCCCGTGGGGAACAATGTTGAATGCCTTACTGAAGTCCATATAGATCACATCTACTGCTCTGCCCTCATCAATCCTTGTTGTTACTTCTTCAAACAACTCAATCAAGTTTGCAAGACATGATTTCCCACACACAAAGCCATGTTGACTATCCCTAATCAGTCCTTGCCTTTCCAAATACATGTACATCCTGTCCCTCAGGATTCCCTCCAACAACGTGCCCACCATCGAGGTCAGGCTCACTGGTCTATAGTTCTCTGGCTTGTCTTTACCGCCCTTCTTAAACAATGGCAACACGTTAGCCAACCTCCAGTCTTCCGGCACCTCACCTGTGACTATCGATGATACAAATATCTCAGCAAGAGGCCCAGCAATCACTTCTCTAGCTTCCCAGAGTTCTCGGGTACACCTGATCAGGTCCTGGGGATTATCCGCCTTTAACCGTTTCAAGACATCCAGCACTTCCTCCTCTGTAATCTGGACATTTTGCAAGATGTCACCATCTGTTTCCCTACAGTCTGTATCTTCCATATCCTTTTCCACAGTAAATACTGATGCAAAATATTAATTGAGTACATCCCCTATTTTTTGTGGCTCCACACAAAGGCCGCGTTGCTGATCTTTGAGGGGCCCTATTCTCTCCCTAGTTACCCTTTTGCCCTTAATATATTTGTAAAAACCCTTTGGATTCTCCTTAATTCTATTTGCCAAAGCTATCTCATGTCCCCATTTTGCCCTCCTGATTTCCCTCTTAAGTATACTCCTACTTTCTTTATACTCTTCTAAGGATTCACTCGATCTATCCTGTCTATACCTGACATACGCTTCCTTCTTTTTCTTAACCAAACCCTCAATTTCTTTAGTCATCCAGCATTCCCTTTATCTGCCATCCTTCCCTGTCACCCTGACAGGAATATACTTTCTCTGGATTCTTGTTATCTCATTTCTGACGTCCCTTTACATGCAAACATCTGCCTCCAATCAGCTTTTGAAAGTTCTTGCCTAATACCGTCAAAATTGGCCTTCCTCTAATTTAGAACTTCAACTTTTAGATCTGTTCTGTCCTTTTCCATCACCATTTTAAAGCGAATAGAATTATGGTCACTGGCCCCAAAGTGCTCCCCCACTGACACCTCAGTCACCTGCCCTGCCTTATTTCCCAAGAGTAGGTCACATTTTGCACCTTCTCTAGTAGGTACATCCACATACTGAATCAGAAAATTGTCTTGTACACACTTAAGAAATTCCCCTCCATCTAAACCTTTAACACTATGGCAGTCCCAGTCCATGTTTGGAAAATTAAAATCCCCTACCATAACTACCCTATTATTCTTCCAGATAGCTGAGATCTCCTTACAAGTTTGTTTCTCAATTTCCCTCTGACTATTGGGGGGGTCTATAATACAATCCCAATAAGGTGATTATCCCCTTCTTATTTCTCAGTTCCACCCAAATAACTTCCCTGGATGTATTTCTGGGAATATCCTCCCTCAGCACGGCTGTAATCCTATCCCTTATCAAAAATGCCACTCCCCCTCCTCTCTTGCCTCCCTTTCTCTCCTTCCTGTAGCATTTGTATCCTGGAACATTAAGCTGCCAGTCCTGCCCATCCCTGAGCCATGTTTCTGTAATTGCTGTTATCCCGGTCCCATGTCCCTAACCATTCCTTGAGTTCATCTGCCTTCCCTGTTAGGCCCCTTGCATTGAAATAAATGCAGTTTAATTTATTAGTCCTACCTTGTCCCTGCCTGCCCTGACTGTTTGCCTCACTTCTGTTCTCAGCTGCATCCATCTCAGATCGATATCTTTCCTCACTATCTCCCTGGGTCCCACCCCCCCACCTTACTAGTTTAAATCCTCCCAAGCAGTTCTAGCAAATCTCCCTGCCAGTATATTAGTCCCCTTCCAATTTAGGTGCAATCCATCCCTTTTGTACTTCTACCCCAAAAGAGATTCCAATGATCCAAAAATGTGAATCCTTCTCCCATATACCAGCTCCTCAGCCATGCATTCATCTTCTGTATCCTCCTATTCCTGCCCTCACTAGCTCATAGCACTGGGAGTAATCCAGATATTACTACCCTTGAGGACCTCCTTTT
This sequence comes from Chiloscyllium plagiosum, assembly GCF_037043375.1. Taxonomy (NCBI): domain Eukaryota; kingdom Metazoa; phylum Chordata; class Chondrichthyes; order Orectolobiformes; family Hemiscylliidae; genus Chiloscyllium; species Chiloscyllium plagiosum. The sequence goes on from NW_028270143.1 coordinate 78,960,494, forward strand.
TAAATTCCTGCCTAACTCTCTGTAATCTCCCTTCAGAATCTCAACCTTTTCCCTTCCAATGTCGTTGGTTTCAATGTTGACAATGACCTCCTGCTGGCCCCTCTCCCCCAGCACCCTCTCTGAGACATCCTTGATCCTGGCACCAGGGAAACAACACACCATTCTGCTTTTTCTCTTGGCTGTTCATGTTACGTTCCCCTGAGAATCCATCACCCTCTACATTTTCCAAAACAACATACCTGTGTGAAATGGGTATATCCACCAAAGACTCCTGCACTAGCTGCCTAACTCTCTTACCCTTCCTGGAGTTAACCCAATTTGCTGTGGATCGTTTTAAGTCGGACATCACACACAGAGTTTGGGGAAGTACAGTCCCATACCACTATTTAAAAAAGGAAGAACTTAAAAAGCACCACCTCTGTTATGGACAGGAGAAGTAGTAAGGATAATTTAACTTCCATGAGAAAATACTCATTGAAGAGTTGCTTTTGCTGCTCTGAACAGCTAGTCTAACCATTCAAGGAATGAGCCACAAGGGGGCAATAGTGGTAAAGTGGCAATGTCACTGAGTCTGTAATTCTGGAAGGCTCGACTAGAATCTTTGGGTCACGTGTTCAAATCCAACCAGAACAGCTCATAAATTTGAGTTCAATTAATGAAATTGAACTGTAGTCTCAGTTATAATAGTTACTGTGAGAGATGGAAACCTAGTGAGGTATGTATGACCCCAGATCCACAGCAATAGAGTTGACTGTCTTCAATTTCAATTGGTAGGCCAAATTTTCCATAATCCCTCAGTTATCTACTAGAAGATGTGTATTTAAGAGTGTTTTGAACTTGGAGTGCTGTTATTTTCAGTCATGAACACGACGCAGGTAACTTTTAAATCCGGAAAGTACAGTTGAATCGCACAGTGTTTTGGCCATGTCAATTTCATTGAGTTTCAAGGAGGCTTCCCCTCCATGAAGATCAGTAAGATTTTTTGCTGTATCATCCTGAACTCTCCTCATTAACTACCTATCATACCCCCATGTTATATTAGATGATAGCCTGATTCTATTATCTTACCTTGCCCGGAGGAACTTGCCGCTCACTGGATATCCCAGAATAGATGAGTATCCCAAGCAACAGTGCCATCTTTAAACTCCATCCTAATACCCTGACAAGCATTGGTATACAGGAGGTGCCCTTCACTGCCAATGAAATGGCTCAGCAGCCCCTGACACGTATTGCTCATGGCACATGGTTGGCACTTCCTGGCACATGCAACTCCACTTTCTTGCCCCATTCAATGCCTAAGCATCAGGCCACACAATTTAGCTGCTTGCATCCCATTCTGCCATCCTCTCTAAGTGACCACTACTCTGTGCCCAATACCCACTGCAGACCAGTACCTTATCACTATGCAGTTAGGGGAGTATCACACACAAGCAAGTATTCAGACCTTCCAAAGATGAGCTTTTATTTACAGTCAGCAAAAACAAACACAAATAAAACAAAGAGAGGCTGCAGTTCACTCCCATGATTTAAATGAAAGGCTGACATTGTGACCTATTTTATATTCTGTGGTAGTCTGCAGCATCCAGCTCTCATCTGCTGCAACTGAGTATCAATCAAGTCAGTCAAGTTCTGACAAAGAGTCCTACTGAACTTGAAACATTAACTCTGTTTCCCTCTCTGCAGACACTGATAGACCTACTGGGTTTCTGCCTTCTGAGCAGTTTCCACCGATTCGAAAGTGGTTAATGTAAACCCACTATTTAAAAATGGAGAGAGAGAATAAAACAGGGACTAACAGACCAGTCAGCCTAATGTCGTTAAAGGGGGGAAACGCTTGAGTTTATTATAAAAAATTGATAATGGAACACTTGGAATGGCATTTACTGGATTAGACAGAGTCTGCATAATTAAAAGGGAAATTATGGTTAACTAAACCACTGACCTTTCTTCAGGATATCTAATAAATAAAAGAGAACCAGTGGAGTTTGTGTACTTAGATCCAGACCTCTTTTAATAACCTCCCAGATAAAGAGGCAAGTGGATAAAATCCAAGCATATGGGATTGGATGTAACCTTCGAGGAGAAAGTGAGGTCTGCAGATGCTGGAGATCAAAGTTGAAACTTTATTGCTGGAACAGCACAGCAGGTCAGGCAGCATCCAGGGAACAGGAGATTCGACGTTTCGGGCACAGGCCCTTCTTCAGGAATGAGCAGAGAGTGTTCAGCAGGAGAAGATAAAAGGGAGGGAGGAGGGACTTGGAGGAGGGGCGTTGGAAATGTGATAGGTGGAAAGAGGTCAAGGTGAGGGTGATAGGTCGGAGTAGGATGGAGGCGGAGAGGTCAAGAAGAAGACTGCAGGTCAGGAAGGCGGTGCCGGGCTGGAGGGATCCGGCTGAGACAAGGTGGGGGGAGGGGGGATGAAGAAACTGGTGAAGTCCAAGTTCATCCCTTGCGGTTGGAGGGTTCCCAGTCGGAAGATAAGACGCTCCTCCTCCGACCGTCGGGTTGTTGTGGTTTGGCGGTGGATGAGTCCAATGACCTGCATATCCTCGGTGGAGTGGGAGGGGGAGTTGAAATGCTGTGCTACAGGTTGGTTGGGTTGGTTCGTCCGGGTGGCCCAGAGGTGCTCTCTGAATCGCTCCGCAAGTAGGCGGCCTGTTTCCCCAATATAGAGGAGGCCACACCGGCTGCAGCGGATGCAGTAGATGATGTGGGTGGAGGTGCAGGTGAATCTGTGGCGGATATGGAAGTTTCCTTTGGGGCCTTGGAGAGAAGTGAGGGGGGAGGTGTGGGCGCAAGTGTTGCACCTCCTGCGGTTGCAAGGGAAGGTGCCGGGAGTGGAGGTTGGGTCGGTGGGGGGTGTGGATCTGACAAGGGAGTCGCGGAGGGAGTGGTCTCTACGGAAAGCTGATAGGGGAGGGGAGGGAAATATATCCTTGGTGCTGGGGTCTGTTTGGAGGTGGCGGAAGTGACGGCGGATGATGCGCTGTACATGGAGATTAAACACAACCTTCTCCAGTAGATTCACAGATTTACACATTGAAATTGATGCAGGCAAACAATTTATTTGGTCTTTTGAGAGAACTTTTAGCAACAAAAATGCTGAATTTTACATCCACTTATGAAAACTGAAATATAAGACAGGCAAGGTTATAGCCTGTGATTGCATCCTGCTTTTGGTGGTAGGACGCCTCATCTTCACCATGGACATCCAGTCCCTGTACACCTCCATCCCCCATCACGAAGGACTCAAAGCACTCCGCTTCTTCCTTTCCTGCCGTACCACCCAGTACCCTTCCACCGACACCCTCCTTCGACTGACCGAACTGGTCCTCACCCTGAACAACTTTTCTTTCCAATCCTCCCACTTTCTCCAAACAAAAGGAGTAGCCATGGGCACCCGCATGGGCCCCAGCTATGCCTGCCTCTTCGTAGGGTATGTGGAACAATCCATCTTCCGCAACTACACTGGCCCCACCCCCCATCTTTTCCTTCGCTACATTGATGACTGTATCGGCGCTACCTCGTGCTCCCACGAGGAGGTTGAACAGTTCATCCACTACACTAACACCTTCCACCCCGACCTCAAATTCACCTGGACAGTCTCGGACTCCTCCCTCCCCTTCCTAGACCTTTCTGTTTCTATCTCAGGCGACCGAATCAACACGGACATCTACTACAAACCAACCGACTCCCACAGCTACCTGGACTACACCTCCTCCCATCCTGCCCCCTGTAAAAACGCCATCCCATTCTCCCAATTCCTTCGTCTCTGCCGCATCTGCTCCCAGGAGGACCAGTTCAAAATACGTACAACACAGATGGCCTCCTTCTTCAAGGACCGCAATTTCCCCCCCGACGTGGTCGACGGTGCCCTCCACCGCATCTCCTCCACTTCCCGCTCCTCCGCCCTTGAGCCCCGCCCCTCCAACCGCCACCAGGACAGAACCCCACTGGTCCTCACCTACCACCCCACCAATCTCCATGTACAGCGCATCATCCGCCGTCACTTCCGCCACCTCCAAACAGACCCCAGCACCAAGGATATATTTCCCTCCCCTCCCCTATCAGCTTTCCGTAGAGACCACTCCCTCCGCGACTCCCTTGTCAGATCCACAACCTCCACTCCCGGCACCTTCCCTTGCAACCGCAGGAGGTGCAACACTTGCGCCCACACCTCCCCCCTCACTTCTCTCCAAGGCCCCAAAGGAAACTTCCATATCCGCCACAGATTCACCTGCACCTCCACCCACATCATCTACTGCATCCGCTGCAGCCGGTGTGGCCTCCTCTATATTGGGGAAACAGGCCGCCTACTTGCGGAGCGATTCAGAGAGCACCTCTGGGCCACCCGGACGAACCAACCCAACCAACCTGTAGCACAGCATTTCAACTCCCCCTCCCACTCCACCGAGGATATGCAGGTCATTGGACTCATCCACCGCCAAACCACAACAACCCGACGGTCGGAGGAGGAGCGTCTTATCTTCCGACTGGGAACCCTCCAACCGCAAGGGATGAACTTGGACTTCACCAGTTTCTTCATCCCCCCTCCCCCCACCTTGTCTCAGCCGGATCCCTCCAGCCCGGCACCGCCTTCCTGACCTGCAGTCTTCTTCTTGACCTCTCTGCCTCCATCCTACTCCGACCTATCACCCTCACCTTGACCTCTTTCCACCTATCACATTTCCAACGCCCCTCCTCCAAGTCCCTCCTCCCTACCTTTTATCTTCTCCTGCTGAACACTCTCTGCTCATTCCTGAAGAAGGGCCTGTGCCCGAAACGTCGAATCTCCTGTTCCCTGGATGCTGCCTGACCTGCTGTGCTGTTCCAGCAATAAAGTTTCAAGATTGGATGTAACACACTGGCATGGAGTCAGAAGTCATTGGCAGACTAGAAAATGAAAATTGTAAGAAAGTTGGCTGCAGAACAGGCTGGTCCTCTCCAATTGCTTTTCTTTTTTTCTATTCCTTCTTCTTTTCACGTTTTTCTTTTTTTTAAGTTTGTTTTTTTTCTACTTACCTTCTGGAGAGAGCTTGGTGGTGGAGGCAACAGTGAGGCTAGGGGCTAATATCACAACTTTGATAGTCAGAAATTAAACCCAATGTGGGAAGAGTGAGCCCAATATGGTGGTAGGGGAGCTCCCCGGCATCTGTGGCAGTGAGAACAGGCAGTGAGAGTGGGCAGCTCGCGGTCTCCCAGAGAGTAGGCCAAAGCAGATGAAATCGAGTAGGGAGTGCGAAACCAGCAGGGCTTAGCATTTAAGAAAAACTGTTGAAATTTTAAGTTTGTTTGTTTATTTTTCTACTTTGTACTAAAAAGGACTGTAATGTTTAACCTTTAAATTTGTTTCTTTACTTTTCTACTTTGTATCTAACATTTTGAACCCAGCTATCTTTGTACCTAAGATGGTGCCAGGAGCTTTTCACTGCACTCATGCATTTCTGAGAACACGTGATAATAGAGTCTGATTCTCACTAGGTCTTTTTCTGGGTGGCAGGTGGTGTCTAGTGATGCATTGCAAAGATCAGTGCTGGAGCCCCAGCTTTTCACAATGAATATAAATAATGTGGATGGTGGAACCAAGTGCAATATTTCAAAATTTGCTGACAACACAAAATCAGATGGATTGTGAGTTGCAGGGAATGAGGAAGCAAGGAGGCTTCAGGGTGATTTTGACGAGTTGAGTGTATGCAGACACAATACGATGTGGTGAAATGTAAAATATACTTCAGTGTGAAAAACAGAAGAGTTTTATTTTATTAGTAATATGTTGGGAAATGAAGATTTGCAAAGGGCCTTTGGTGTCCTTGCACACCAGAAAATGAAAGTAAACAGACAGCATAATTGTTCATAAACGGTTTAATGGCTTTCATTCAAGAGGATTTAGTTCAGAAGTAGGGATGTCGTTCTGTAGTTATACAGGGCCTTGGTGAGACTACACCTGGAGTATTGAGTGGCATTTTAGTCTCCCTATCTAAGACAGGATATATTTTCCACAGATGCAGTGCAGTGGAGATCCAACTGGCTGATACCAGGAGGGCAGGACTGTCTTAGAGTCATAGAGATGTACAGCACAGAAAAAGACCCTTTGCTGCAACTCGTCTAGGCCAATCACATATCCTAAATTAATCTAGTCCCATTTGCAAGCATTTGGCCCATATCCCTTCCTATTCATATCCCCATCCTGTTGCCTTTTAAATGCTGTAATTGTACCAACCTCCACCACTTCCTCTGGCAGCTCATTCCATAGACGCACCACCCTCTGTGTAAAGAAGTTGCCATTTAAGTCCCATTTAAATCATTCCCCTCTCACCCTAAACCTATGCCCTCTGGACTACCCCAACCCAGGGAAAAGACCTTGTCTATTCACTGTATCCATGCCCTTCATGATTTTATAAACCTCTCCAGGGAGGAGAGATTGATTTAACTGTGACTTATCCATTAGAAAAAGTCACCCTAGTACCAGAGGACCAGAGGACTGCTCTCTAAGCTGCTTCTGGAACTCTGCAGATGTGTTATCCATGGAACATGTGTGGAGGTTCCCTCAGCTCATCGGCTTCTGAGCTGCTATTTGCTACCTCTAACATGGCTTATTCCAATTGCTCTCTTAGCTGGCCTTTCAACTTCCACCATCACAAACTTAATCTCATGCAAACTGTCACTATTGTCTCTTGACTTGCACCAAGTCCAAATCAACCTTGTGTTTGCTGAATCAACATTGACTCCCAATCCCCAACCACACCTCATTTTCATACATATTCTTGATATTATTGTCTAATACAGAATATTTATTTGGAGTCTGCTAAAGTAAAGAAAGCACACACTTCATTGGAACATATCCTACAGTGGCTACATCTTATCACAAGGCTGTGCAAAAGACAGCAAAATCATGAGATGTTGCTTCAATTACAGTGATGACACTCTGATCAGCATATTACAAGAGTGTAATCTTTATTCTATGTTCTTTAAATCTCTCCAATTTCTACAACATACTGCACCACACACCCCTTTGAGAACTTTGTGTTCCTTCAATTCTGATTTCTCATGTATCCCACAATTCCTTCATCTATCATTGATGGCTATGTCTTCATCTGTCTGTAAAGAAAAAGGAGCTTGCATTGATATGATGCCTTTCAGGATCTCCAAATTTCCCAAAGTATTATACAGATAATTAACTACTTTTGGAAATATAGTCACTGTTTTAATCTAGACCCAAAGCTCTGGCATTCCCTCTATATGCACCTTTGCCTTTCTGCCTCCCTCTTCCCCTTTAAAACTCTGCAAAATCCACCAAGATGATCAAACTTTCAGTCACCTATCTTAATATTTCCTTCTTTGGCAACAATTGATATCAATTTTTATCTGATCATTTTTCTGTAAAATATATTGGAATGTATTACTATATTAAAGGTGCTATATAAATGCATCAATGCCCTGAGGAAACAACAAAGTAGCTCCAGTCTCCATCACCAGTGTCCCATTCCTATTTAAGTAAATAGGAATGGGACAGTGTGAATGGTTACATTTGGGGTAACTGAGTGGGGGACTCACCATGTTGCACTTCTGCCATTATCATCAAATAAAACATCTCAATCAATATAATTTCAGTTGGTCTGAACAATGAGTTAAAAAGTATCAGGAAGCATTTCCTTGCATATTTGTTTCCTTCAGCAGACCTTGATCTCCATTTTATGGAAGAAGCCCAACTATTTCTTAGGAAACGGTTGGATGTTAGCTTATATGTGGCAATTGCCCATAATTGATGTATGTGTTCAGTGCTTTAGGCACTGACCTTGAATCCAGCACTGGCATCTGTCTTGGACCGAAGCCACTCTGAAACCTCCAAATTCCCCTTTAAGTCACACACTATCTTGACTTAGAAACTTCTCCTTTGTTCATTGTGAATCAAATTCCTGGAAATTCTTGTCTAATACCATCTTCAAAACAAGATTACTATAAGGAATGTTCAAGGAGGCAACCAACAATCAACTTCTTGGAAAATGAGGAGGTAATTCTTCTTTCTCAGAAACAAAGGGATGGGAATTACTAGAAGTTTGAAAGATTCAACTGATCAGTACAATTCATTCAGTCAGCTTTCAAGGGCAGAATGGTCTGCTCGTGATATTTAAGAGTGAATGGGGATCATTTCTGGGTCCCGACTCCTACTGTATCAGGGTATCCACCTGGGAGATCGCCTCAGAGGTGACCAATTAAGAAATCACTTCACAGTCTGCCATCCAGTGAAGGATGTCGGATGAGTCCATGAGACTGCAATCCCAATCAATCGGAGGGGAAATAAATGAGGCCACCCCCATTTTGAGGTACCTTCATAAGAGCCAGAATACTAACAAAACAAATTGCTGCAAGGTCACCAGAATTGCAGGCAGTCTCCTCCTCTGGATAGTTGACAAACACAGCTATGAGCTAGCGAAGAGGGGAGGATCATTGGAAGATGCATGGCTCTCACAGCAGACAGTAGCAAGTTGTAGGGTATGGCCCACAGTTAGTTGAAAATGCTGGAAAGAGCCTGGCAGCATATCCAGTCAGCTCAGATTTGGGCAGTTAATAATGCAAATAGTCAACTCACCTAGCAGCAACAGGTACAGCAAACTTTGTTTTAACTGGCACCTTCTAAACTGGCACTCTTGATAAACTGGCAAACATTATACACCTCAAATACTGCAAAGTTTGCTGTATTATTCTGTTCAATTATTATAACTTTCTTCAAAATTTATTTACCTCAATGTTTGTTGTTCAAACAAATGGCCATACAAAACATCAACAGTTGAATCACTTTTGAATCAATTTTTTGGGTGGAACTGAGAAATAAGAAGGGGATAATCACCTTTTTGGGATTGTATTATAGACCCCCTAATAGGAAATTGAGAAACAAATTTGTAAGGAGATCTCAGCTATCTGTAAGAATAATAGGGTGGTTATGGAAGGGAATTTTAACTTTCCAAACATAGACTGAGACTGCCATAGTGTTAAGGGTTTAGATGGAGAGGAGTTTGTTAAATGTGTACAAGACAATTTTCTGATTCAGTATGTGGATGTACCTACTAGAGAAGGTGCTAAACTTGACCTACTCTTGGGAAATAAGGCAGGGCAGGTGATTGAGGGGTCAGTGGGGTAGCACTTTGAGGCCAGCGACCAAAATATTGTTAGTTCAAAAATAGTTATGGAAAAGGACAGATCAGATCTAAAAGTTGAAGTTCTAAATTGGAGGAAGGCTAAACAGGCAAGAACTTTCAAGCTGATTGGGAGCAGATGTAAAGGGATGGCTGGAAAATGGGAAGCCTTGAGAAATGAGATAATGAGAATCCAGTGATAGTATATTCCCGTTAGGGTGAAAGGAAAAGCTGGTAGGTATAGGAAATGCTGGATGACTAAAGAAATTGAGGGGTTGGTTAAGAAATAGAAGGAAGCATACGTCAGCTATAGACAGGATAGATCAAGTGAATCCTTAGAAGAGTATAAAGGCAGTAGGAATATACTTAAAAGGGAAATCAGGAGGGCAAAAAGGGGACATGAGGTAGCTTTAGCAAATAGAGTTAAGGAGAATCCAAAGGGTTTTTACAAATATATTAAGGACAAAAGGGTAACTAGGGAGATAATAGGGCCCCTTAAAGATCAGCAAGGCAGCCTTTGTGTGGAGCCGCAGGAGATGGGGGAGATACTAAATGAATATTTTGCTTCAGTGTTTACTATGGAAAAGGACGTAGAAGATATAGAATGAAAGGAAATAGATGGTGACATCTTGAAAAATGTCCATAACACAGAGGAGGAAGTGTTGGATGTCTTGAAACGCATAAAGGTGGATAAATCCCCAGAACCTGATCAGTTGTACCCGAGAACTCTGTGGGAAGCTAGGGAAGTGATTGCTGGGCCTCTTACTGAGATATTTGTATCATTAATAGTCACAGGTGAGGTGTCGGAAGACTGAAGGTTGGCTAACATGGTGCCACTGTTTAAGAAAGGTGGTAAGGACAAGCCAGGGAACTATAGACCAGTGAGCCTGACGTCGGTGTTGGGCAAGTTGATGGAGGGAATCCTGAGGGACAGGGTGTACATGTATTTGATTAGATTACATTACAGTGTGGAAACAGGCCCTTCGGCCCAACAAGTCCACACCGACCCGCCAAAGCGCAACCCACCCATACACCTACATTTACCCCTTACCTAACACTACGGGCAATTTAGCATGGCCAATTCACCTGACCTGCACATCTTTTGGACTGTGGGAGGAAATGGGAGTACCTGGAGGAAACCCATGCAGACACAGGGAGAACGTGCAAACTCCACACAGTCAGTCGCCTGAGGCGGTAATTGAACCCAGGTCTCCAGCGCTGTGAGGCAGCAGTGCTAACCACTCTGCCACCGTGCCGCCCACGGTGACATGAAAAGGTATTTGGAAAGGCAAGGATTGATCAGGGATAGTCAACATGGCTTTGTGTGTGGGAAATTATGTCTCACAAACTTGATTGAGATCTTTGAAGAAGTAACAAAGAGGATTGATGAGGACAGAGTGGTGGATGTAATCTATATGGACTTCAGTAAGGCTTAACAAATTCCCCATAGGAGACTGGTTAGCAAGTTTAGATCTCATGGAATACAGGGAGAACTAGCTGTTTGGATACAGATCTGGCTCAAAGGTAGAAGACAGGGAGTAGCGGTGGAGGGTTGTTTTTCAGACTGGAGGCCCGTGACCAGTAGAGTGCCACAAGGACCCATGCTGCTTCCACTGCTTTTTGTCATTTACATAAATGATTTGGATGTGAGCATAAGAGGTACAGTTAGTAAGTTTGCAGACGACACCAAAATTGGAGGTGTCGAAAACAGCAAAGAAGGTTACCTCAGTTTACAATGGGATCTTGATCAGATGGACTAATGGGCTGAGGAGTGGCAGATGGAGTTTAATTCAGATAAATGCAAGGTGCTGCATTTTGGGAAAGCAAATCTCAGCAGGACTTATACACTTAATGGTAAGGTCCTAGGGAGTGTTGCAGAACAAAGAGACCTTGGAGTGCAGGTTCATAGCTCCTTGAAAGTAGAGTCACAGGTAGATAGGATAGTGAAGAAGGCATTTGGTATTCTTTCTTTTATTGGTCAGAGTATTGAGTACAGGAGTTGGGAGGTCTTGTTGCTGTGTACAGGACATTGGTTAGGTCACTTTTGTAATATTGCATGCAATTCTGGTCTCCTTCCTATCGGAAAGATGTTGTGAAACTTGAAAGGGTTCAAAAAATATTTACAAGGATGTTGTCAGAGTTGGAGGATTTGAGCTATCGGGAGAGGCTGAATAGGCTAGGGCTGTTTTCTCAGCGTGTCGGAGGCTGACGGGTGACTTTATAGAGGTGTATAAAATCATGAGGGGCATGGTTAGGATAAATAGACAAGGTTCAAAGTTTGTGAGAAGATTTGTAGCTCGGGTGCTCGTTGTTGTGGTTCTGTTCGCTGAGCTGGGAATTTGTGTTGCAGACGTTTCATCCCCTATCTAGGTGACATCCTCAGTGCTTGGGAGCCTCCTGTGAAGCGCTTCTGTGATGTTTCCTCCGGCATTTATAGTGGTTTGTCTCTGTCGCTTCCGGTTGTCAGTTCCAGCTGTCCATTGCAGTGGTCGGTATACTGGGTCCAGGTCAATGTGCTTATTGATTGAATCTGTGGATGAGTGCCATGCCTCTAGGAATTCCCTGGCTGTTCTCTGTTTGGCTTGTCCTATAATAGTAGTGTTGGCCCAGTCGAACTCATGTTGCTTGTCATCTGCGTATGTGGCCACTAAGGATATCTGGTCGTGTCATTTCGTGGCTAGCAGATTCTATCAACAAACACATCGACCTGGACCCAATATACCAGCCACTGCAGCGCACAGCTGGAACTGACAACCGGAAGCAGCAGAGACAAACCACTATAAATGCCAGAGGAAACATCACAGAAGCGCTTCACAGGAGGTTCCCAAGTACTGAGGATGTCACCTAGACAGGGGATGAAATGTCTACAACACAAATTCCCAGCTCAGCGAACAGAACCACAACAAATAGACAAGTCTTTTCCCTGGGGTTGGGGAGTCCAGAACTAGAGGGCATAGGTTTTGGGTGAGAGGGGAAAGATATAAAAGAGACCTAAGGGGCAATGTTTTCACCCAGAGGGTGGTACACGTATGGTGGAGGCTAGTACAATTGCAACATTTAAAATGCATTTGGATGAGTATATGAATAGAATGGGCTTAAGAGGGATATGGACTGGGTGCTGGCAGGTGGGACTGGATTGGGTTGGAATATCTGGTTGGCATGGATGAGTTGGATTGTTGAAAATTCTGTTTCTGTGCTGTACATCTCTTTGACTCTGAATACTGTGTTCTCTATGATGTCCAAATAGTCAGTTGAAGTTCTGAGTGAGAAGGTTCTCTACTGCTAAGTTTTATTTAAAGCAAAGTTACGTTATTATTTCAATGATTTATGTTGTAAATGAAGTTTAACAGTGATGTATATGCTCCCTGCATTATGTATCTATTACTTAGTGTGTAATTTCACATTGATTATGTGGACTTCTTGATTATCTGGAATATTTGATTAGTTGGCACACTTCTGCTCCCATCAGTACCAGTTAATAAAAAGTTCACTGTAGTCAATGTCTGGGATGGCCCACTTTTGGAAGGAACCTGTTGGGCCTGCCTCCAAAATTCATCCCAGTCCTGTCTTGAAACACATCCTGCAGGACTGGAAAGATTCTCCCAATTTCATCACAGATAATCTTTAGGCAAATGACAAAATTTATCAAATTGAGGGGACAACTTTCTCTGAGAGCATCCAGCATGTGTCTAACAAGAGCAGTGCAAGATGTCTACTGAAGTGTTGCTAGGGAACCGCAACTAACATTTTGCAACCCAGCTGTGCCATGCATCAAACCAGAGGTAATTGGTGCAGCAGGTTCATTTGCCACCTTATAATGGTTGCTGCTCCCTTGGGCACCAACAAACAAATGAGCCACAAAGCCAGGAATATCTCCTCTCACATCCTTCCAGATATAATCTCATCCCCAACCAAGAAGTGCTTTTGCTTCCTTTTGAAAGCACGCAGACAGTGTATACATTGCACCAGCTTTCAATGTTCAGTAGCATTCACAGCATCACTGAAATAGGTCTGCAAATTTTAGCATGTTATTTATTGACTTCATCTATGAGATCATTGTGCAGGATTTACTGAACAGGATGCCTTTGGCTCACAATACATCCAATCACTTAGAGAAAATTTGTGGCTATAATGTTGTGCTTCTACAGCATGTATAAACATAAATATGATGATAAAGTGTTTGATAGTTGCTAGGAGATTTGTGCATTGGTTTATTTGTTTTTAATGTAATACTGCATCAGGTGTTACTGCAAGTGATGCAGAGAAATGAAAGCACTTATCTCATAGCTTGCACGTTATTGCCAAATATCTCCCAAATGCAGTACCAAGATATCTCTTGGTTATTAAGCTTAAGTAATGTAGCTAAGTTGGGCTGTTCCAATCATGGTAGCTGACATCATGTGTATTCAAATGTAAGAGATGGGTACAAACTATGCCAGAATTAATTGGTGCAACCAAGAACATCATCTTTGACATTTAAAACAAAACAAGTCATGTACTAGAGGGCCAACTTTAGCATTTCTGGTGAAATTCCCAGGTTAACGCAGATATATGCTCCCCTCCCCTAGATTTCATTTGGATTATAGGATAGAGGTATGCAGAAGAAATGTTTGCTTCTCTCTTAATATCATGATGCTGTATCAGTATTACAGGAGCCCATTGGTACCAGGTTCTGGCCCCAGTTATCTCTCCACTTAAATTCCACCACAGACTCTTAGACATCCCTTTTTGTCTCAGAAAAGATAAAGGCCGGAGGATTTGGTGGAGGCTGGTACAATTGCAACATTTAAGAGGCATACATCTCTATGGCCCATGTTATTCAATCTTTTCTAATGTGCCTTTCCATTAAATTGTTAGGATTAGCCATGTGATCCTTTACTGCATCAGCTTGAATAGCTAATAATCAATTTATTTTGACCTAGTTTTTACATTTCCCACAAGTATTGACCCTTGTCAAAGTTACTGATTAAAACCCATGTCCTGTAACTGCACCACTTATCCTTTCTTGATCTCACTTTAACATTTAACATAACCAACCCATCGTTCTCCACTGTCTCTCCTTGACATCTCTAAAGTACTACTCCCAATTTGCTTCGACTCCAATTGCACCATATTCCTAATGTCCCAGCAATGTCATTGCTTAACCTTGCAGTGTGCACTCAGTGAAGCCCATTGCTATTGATCTCTCCAAGGAGCAATATGTAAATGAAGATACTAGCTACAAACATTAGTTTCCATGGCTCTCTGGTGCCTCTATAAACTTATTTTGTGAAACATGGCAAAAGGGTAGTCGAACTAAGAGTTAATTCAGCTATAGCAAATCTTGCCTATTTTTCAGTTTTATCCCTCCAGAAATAAGTGTAATTTAGATGCAACAATTAAGACAGAAAACCCGTCATTTTATCTCAGGTATAATTTGACAGGAAGTTATTTTCACATTTTTGAACATCCTGTTACATTTTACGAGATGTTTAAAAAACAAACTTGGTCTTGACCTTTGAGTCTTGGACTTTTGAAAATTTTTCCAGTTACATTTTTTATAGCTATTGTTTAGCCTCTATGTTCTCAGCTATTGTTACAGGTCTTTTCCAAATTGATTAATTTCTTTAAACATTTGACGCCTTTGTGAGCTACTTTGTATTTTGGTTCTAAAATTCCAGTGCTATTAGGCCAGGCTGCTGTTCAAATTTGGTACACCTCAGATCTTAGGATTGTTGTACTCTTGCTGGTCTGCTTTGCTAAGTGCAAATTGTAGTTTACATTTTCTTAACTATTCTTTACTTGTATCACATACCCTGATACATGTCCAGAGAGTGGTCTGTGAACTGGAAAGCTCATTTACATTTGAGGATTCTAATTTAAAATTAATCAGCAGCAAATGTTTGATCTTAAACAAGACCAACGTTAGTTCATTACATAATTATTGCAAAGAAGTTTACTGAGGGAAAATAATAGTTCTTGATTAAAATAATAGTACAAAGATTATGATTGCATATAGACAAAAATAATAAGAAAAGCATAAGATCAGGCTGTTATAATTTCAGGCCTGTTACTTGCTTAACGATTCTTTTTCAAAGGTGAAAGGATGAAACATCTAAGTCAGAGTTCAGCAACTGTATGTGTCTTGAGGCTTTAATCCTCATTTTTGACAGTATGACTTTTTTAAATCATGCTAGGGGATGGAATTGTTGCAAGTTGCACTGAGGATGCTTAAAAAGCAAAGCCACCTCAAACTGGAGATGAGAGAACAACATTTCACTTATTGGGGGAGGGGTGGTACAAAAGGCAGCTCTCTACAAAATAGTCCATTTTAACTTACCATTATCACTGGAAGACTTTCTAGATGTTGGGTCTGTTTGCGACAACCACAGTGTCAAAAATGAATCTTCTCCAAATGAAGGTGGAAACCAGTATTTCAAAGAAGGTGGTGAGACTTTTGGCAGATTGCTGAAAGGGAAGCTGCTGTTTCCAATTCAAGATCTCATAGAAACTGGCACCCAGTTTCCACAGAGGAAACATCAGGCAGTCAATAACTTTCTGCAATATTTACTACATCTGAGTGCATCTCAGAAACCAGTCAACCAATTTCAGCCTCAGGTTAAAACCAAAGGGTGCCAAAATCTATATTGTTTATCCTCCTAAGTACAGGACACAATCCCCTTTAAATTTATATGTGTATGTGAGGGCCAAGTAACCGTATCAAAACCACACAGAACAATTGCTCACAATACAAATAGCTAATTCTACTTCTAATACAGGAAGGGTACAGCCTTAAACAAGAAAACCTAACGCCTTGTTGTGTCCAGTTGAGAGGGCTGAACTGAGGGGAGCCATCTCACCACCTCCTCACTTGTTTGTAGCAGATGGTTCCTGTGGTTGAATAGTTGGAATTTTCTTCCACAGGTGGAATGAACAGGACAGTTTCTTGGAGGCAGCACAGCAGGATGTGACTCTCATTAGCCTGGTTCAGTACAGTGATCTTGCAGATGGGTTACTTTTCTCCTTCCTAAATAAAAGCAAATTACTGCGAATGCTGAAATCTGAAACCAAAAGAGAAAATGCTGGAAAATCTCAGCACGTCTGGCAGCATCTGTAAGGAGAGAAAAGAGCTGATATTTCGAGTCTAACTGACCCTCTGTCAAAGCTGACAAAGGGTCAGTTAGACTCGAAACATCAGCTCTTTTCTCTCCTTACAGATGCTGCCAGACCTGCTGAGATTTTCCAGCATTTTCTCTTTTGGTTACTTTTCTCCTTCCCCCTGGCTGCTATGTTAATTGTCATGAATCATTGTTCCACAAATCAAAATCCATTCTGCTGGAATTTCACTCTCCTGTATTTTCTCTGAATCTTTGAATTTTTATATTTTCAGAAGTACCCGTTATGCTGTCCAAGTGTTTATCAAATCCTAAAGTCTGTTAATGTTGAGATAACACATTATTCTGTTGTCTTTTCAACTGTCACGACAGTCACATTCTGTAAACTGCTGTAGAGGATTCTGTGTCCATTTTTACAGATAGATTAGTCCTGTTTCAAAAATATAATATTTTAATTACATAGTCAAAACAGTGGAAATACATTATGGTGACCAGGCTAATTTAAAAGTCTTATTTTGTATAATTTCAGATAGCTCATAAGTAACATTATCAAATATAATCATAAAAGCACCACTATTTGTGCATAGGAATAGGAAGTGGTATGTGTGAGGCCTAGAAAATGATATGCAAGATATGAATACATTGATTCAACGCTGTTGTAATTGTGCTGTCTTAGATCAGTATGTTACTAGCATTGGTCAGTATTATTTAAAATATAGGCAAAGAAATTAGATAAATGAATTAATCCTTTCCAACAAAATGATCAAAGAAGCCAGACCATGAAATTGGATATGACATATCATTATCAACCTGTGGTCATAATTTCCAGCATTTAAATGTTAAATGTTTGATTATTTATTGGATAGACTTAACTGTTGAAAAGGATAATAAAATTATAAAAGCTGTACAGTTTTCTACAGTAATTCAGTGGTGATAAGATTGCTGATTATTATTGATAGGTGAAGGTTTGATTCTGATATTTATATAACTTGGTAAGATTAATTGATGATTACACAAGTTAGTGACACAATAGTGACTTTATTGAATATATGAATAGAGTGTGGAGGCTGGAAGGCCTGAATTCAAATTCCATCTACTCCAGCTATATATCATTACATGTTCGCCTGTTCCGGATAGGCTTACGGCTAGTTGTGATTCCAATTGATTCCATGGATTTGGCATCATGGGCTCAGTTGTGCGTTGTTTTATTTTTCTGGGATGATAATGTCAGCTGTTTAGGATATCAGATGAATGTATCTCACCTAATCATGTGGTATACATTCCAAAATCTCTGTTTCCAGGCACATTGTGAAGGTAGCTGCATCTGGACTAGCTGGCTTAAACTTCTGAGAAATGTCTCAGAACTAAGTGACATACTTAGTTGTTTTCTGTTGATATTAAATTGTAAAGATTTTTTTTAAATTCTGTAATCTCTTCTACTTTTTTGTGCAGAAATGCATTACCCACCTCTTTTACACAGACTTTACAATGATATTGAGATCACCGACAATATGACACAGCCTGAGAATGTTAACTTCTAATTCAACTAATTTTTGTTTAATTAACCAATGAGTCATGTATGCATGACTGGTATCCAAACTTTAATCTGTCAATCATCTTGAACAGTCATGTACAAAATTGTGACAGCTTCAGGTTAAGATTAGGTAAGAAAGATGTTTCATGCAGCAAGTACATTTTGATTATCATCTCGTAATCTTAAAGAAAGAAAATACACAAATACAGATGCAAAGTGACAAATCTAAGTGACAGAGTAACAAAGTACTGTCCTAACAGTGTCACTGCATTGTGAACTTGATAGTTTGCTGTATATGCATCCACTATCCATTTTGTTGGCATTTCATTTTCCAGAATTTAATGTGACTAAACTTCAGTGAACTCAAGGGCACAGTTAGAGGTACACTCTTCTTTCAGCTTCACAGTTAAAAGATACACTCTCCTTCACCAGTTGAGGGTTTCCTATGCTCAATCATCAGCCACTGTTTGAAATGTATTTTATGTGAAAATGAAGCAGAGATTAGGCGTTGATATTCTGTTCATCTTGTATGAAATCAGAAAGCCTTTGTTTTCATTGTGGTACAGAGCTACAAATGAAAATGTATTCCCAGATGTACAGTTTCCCTGTGCTGAAAACTGCAGTTTTCTGACAATTTTTACCTGAATTTTAAGTTATTACTGACTTTTTATTTCATTTAATGAGGTGGTTAGTATTTAATGGGTAAGGAGGAACCTTCATTATTGTGAAGCAGTCTGGGAGGAGTGTGCAGTGAGTCAGTATTGCTGTGAAGTGAACTGGGAGAAGTGTGCAGTGAGTCAGCATCACAATGAAGCAGAATGGGATGAGTTTATCAGGTGATTCTCTAAGGAAGAGCCTGTTCAGATGTGTGCAAGGGAGATACCAGGATCAAGAGTGGAGCTTCGAGTCATCAGAGCTAGTGGAGATCATCGCTGGATCGTGACTGAACGTTGGAGGATCGTTTGGTTGTGCTGACCTGCTCTTGGTGGATCTTTATGCTGGCTTCGGCCTAACGCCAATTCAGGGACCAGCTAACCTAGAGCTATGGCCTCAGCAGCCGCTCGCATCCCAGGCCAGGGCATTCGCAACACAGTCAGGGTGACTGTGAAGAAGGTGGAGGAGCATACACCAGTCGATTGGACAGTATTTGTCAAGAAGATTTTGATGGAGTGCTGCAGGTTTGACGCAGCAGATGTGTACTGCCTGCAGGATTTCCCTGCGGCAGGCTATTTTGACGTGACCTTCAGGAGCGTGAAGAATTGCGAGCAGCTCCTGAAGGTCTTCAAGGAGAAGGAAGGGGAGCCTCTGTTCTCCATCTTGTCGGCGGTCCCATTGCATGTGCTTTCCACGCAGAGGAGTCGGGTTGTAACAATCCATATGTACAACCCCCACGTCCCAGCAGCGAATGTCCTGACCTTCCTGAGAAGATACGTCCAGGTCGAGGGAGAAAGCACTGATGTGGTTGATCCTTTCGGGATCTGGACCAGCAAGTGGCAGGTCAGGGTAACCCTGAGGGTTGATGCCAGTGTGAACATCCTCACCCACCGTCCAGCTTTGCAATTGGAGGAAGCAGAGGTTACCTGACATACGCAGGGCAGCCGAGAGTGTGCCGAACCTGCGGGATGTCAGGCCACATGGCAGTGGATTGTAAGGTGACCGTCTGTCAAAACTGCAAGCAGGAAGGCCACCCGAGCAAGGAATCTAAAGAGGCCAAGAACTGTAATCTGTGCGGAGAGGTGGGCCACATGTACAAGGCCTGCCCAAGATGAGGGGCCGCCACTTTTGCAGATGGCCGGAGGTGGCAACACGAGCCGTGGACCGCTTAAGACCAGCAGGGTACCTCAAACCAGCATGGGAATGGTGTCTGGAGGCAGCCGGAAGGAAGGGCAGGCTGGAGCGGAGCAGACGGCAGACAGCGGGGAGGTGCAGCAGCCGATCCAAGCTCCTTCAAGTCAGAGGGAGGAAATGGAAGAGGAGGGAACAAAGGAGGCAGAGGAATGAATTACTGTCAAAAGCAGGAAGAGGAAACCTCAGCAGGCCCCCAAAGCCACCCAGCAAAGGGGGAAATGACACCTGCACGAGGAGGACACAGGCAGCTCTTCGGATGGTGAGGACGGGCGTAAGGAGGGTCATCACCAGAGGAAGAGACAGAGCGCCGTGGGGAAAAAGGGGGGCAGCACCACCCAAACAGGAAAAGACAATCCCTTTGAGGGGACGGGTAAAGATCACCCCCCACCCGGTGAGAACCAAGAGGTACCCACTGGCCCACAGTTCCAGGTAACTGGGAGCAGCGGGCCTGTGACAGCCCCGCTGTCAGACAGAGAACTGGACTGTGTGGACCCTGGGCCTAACCCGAAGACACCAGAGCAGGGAACTAGCCCAGGCGTGGAGCCGGACAGCTACCTCAGCCCTGGGAAGGTCCAGCAGTTTGCCGTCACCACAGGGATGCACACAGCTACCCCAGAGAGGCAAGACCAGCAGCAAATGGACACTTGTAACCTCGTTAACTGTTAAAATGGGGATGAGAATTGCCAGCATCAATGTGCGTAGCATCAAATCGGCTACGCGATGTGTTTCTATGATGGCCTTCCTGGGCAATGTTAAAGCCGACGTCCTGTTTCTGCAGGAGTGTGGGATACCGCACCTCAGCAGTTACAGGAGATGGTTGAGCTCGTGGGCCCATGGGCCGTCAGTTTGTTTGGGGGGCAATGATAGCCGCGCCCCCCCACCTGGGTATCCTGTTGCGAGGAGGCAACTTCACCATCTCCGAGGTTAAGGAGGTGGTGGGTGGGCGCCTCCTCATCACTGACGTCATGTACAGGAATGCTCCCCTGAGACTGATTAATGTGTACGCCCCAGTGGGTAAGAGTGAATGGTTGGACATCCTAAAGCAGCTTTAACTGTTGCTGGCTACGTCCAGGCTGGTCATTCTGGCCGGAGACTTCAACTGTATCATTGATGCAGGTGGACGATCTGGCGGGGGGGCACAGTAAACTGGATGCCACGTCCAGAGTCCTGATGGAAACGGTCAAAGATGCCAAGCTGCACGACGTCTTCAGCACACCTGCAGACAGAGCACAGTGTAGATACACCTGGTCACAAGCAGATGGGTCTATACGCTCAAGGATAGATTACCTGTTTGTGTCCCGAACGCTCTCGGTCAGATCCACCAACATCAAGCCGGTGTTCTTCTCTGACCACTGCCTCCTGCTGGCCGACTGTCACCTACAGGACGAGCAGTGAGCTGGTAAGAGAACGTGGAAGCTGAACACAAAGCTGTTGACCCCGGGAAACATTGAGGAGCTCAAGAGGAACTACGCAGGTTGGAGAACCGTGAAGCTCCTCTTTGAGTCCCCAGCGGACTGGTGGGAAACAGTAAAAGGGAACATCAAGAGGTTCTTCATCCTCAAAGGTGTTCAGGAGGCGAGAGAGAGGCGGGGAAAACTGTCCCAGCTCCAGGAAAGTATGCAGAACCTGCTCCTGCTGCAGACGATGGGGGTCGATGTCACGGAGGACCTCAAGGAGGTGAAGGGCCAGCAAGCCTCGCTCTTTGCCTCCAAGATAATCTTCCAGTCCAGGGTCCGCTCGGTGGAGCAGGACAAGACATGATCACGTTTCTTCTTCCAGAAGGTGCACAAAGAGAGCTCCGTGCTCAGCAGCCTGAAGGAAGAAGATGGCTCGATAACGTCATCTCAGGCTGACATCATGAGGATCAGTAAATCCTTCTATGCCAGTCTGTATGGTGCGAAGCCAACCGACAGCACGGCCTCCCAGTCGTTCCTCTCCTCTATCACGGAGGTCTTAGACGACAGAACATGGGAGAGGCTGGACCAGCCGCTATCTCTGGGCGAGCTGACCAAGGCCCTCGAGTCCTTCGTAAAGAATAAAACTCCCGGAAGCGACGGCTTACCAGTCGAGCTCTATTCTGCTCTGTGGGACTTGATTGGCCGGGACCTGCTGGAGGTGTATGTCAGTATGCTTCAGGCAGGTACCATGAGTGAATCCATGAGGAAAGGCATCATCACCCTCATCTACAAGCGGTAGGGGGAAGAGGGAGGAAATCAGATATTGGAGACCAATTTCACTATTGAATGCGGATTACAAAATCTTCTCAAAGGTCATCGCCAACTGGGTCAGGTCTGCTCTGGGATCGACGATCCACCCTGACCAAACCTGTGCAGGAAGATCACTGAGAGTCTCGCACTCCTCAGGGATACGATCACCTACGTGCAGGACAGAGGGTTGGACACCTGCCTGATCAGCATGGACCAGAGGACAGCCTTTGACAGGATATCACACAGGTATATGAGAGATGTTCTCTCCAAAATAGGCTTTGGGGAGGGAATCTGTAATTGGATCAGACTGATCTACACCAACATTGTCAGTGCAGTATCAATCAATGGGTGGGAATCAGATAGCTTCCCAGTCAGATCTGGAGTCAGGCAGGGCTGCCCTCTCTCTCCTGCCTTGTGTGTGTGCTACATAGAGCCATTTGACGAGTCCATCAGGAAGGATGTGAGTCGGAGAGGGGTGACTATTCCTGGCAGCGGGGGCCTGCAGGTTATGGCCTCCCTGTACATGGATGATGTCGCTGTTTTCTGCTCTGATCCGCTTTCCGTGCACAGACTCATGTGCAGATGTGACCAGTTCGAACGGGCCTTGGGGGCCAAGGTAAACCGAGGCAAGAGCGAGGCCATGCTCTTCGGGAACTAGGCCGACCAATCCTCGATGCCTTTCACCGTCAGGACCGACCACCTGAAGGTATTGGGTATTTGGTTTGAAGAGGCTAGGACATGCGTCAAGTCTTGGGGGGAGCGTATCAAGAAAGTGAGGCAGAAACTGGGCAGATGGAAGCTACGGTCACTCTCCGTCGCGGGTAAAAATCTGGTCATCAGGTGTGAGGCACTGACATTGCTGTTATATGTGGCACAGGTCTTGTCTATTCCCAGAACCTGTGCCGCTGCAGTCACCCGGGCCATCTTCCATTTTATATGGAGATCAAAGATGGCCAGGGTCCGAAGGGACACGATGTACAAAGCTCTGGGCAATGGGGGAAAAAATACACCCAATGCCTCTCTCACCCTGATGGCGACCTTTGTGTGTGGCTGCATCAACCTGTATGTGGATCCCCGGTACGCAAACACAAAGTGTCACTACATATTGAGGCTCTAACTGTCCCCGGTGTGCGAAGCATGGGCATGGCCTCGCTGCTACGGAACGCTCCGAGTAGTTGGACCGTTCCGTATCACCTGTCCTTCGTAGAGAAATTTATGAAGAAAAACATCTTTGACCACAAGTCCATCAGGAAGTGGTCAGCACACAGTGTCCTTGAGACCCTTCGGGAAAAGGAGAGGGCGGATCCTATCGAGCTGTTCCCTGAGCAGACTGTCAAAGCAGAATGCCTCATTGCCAGAACTTTCCAACAAGCACCAAGACATGGCTTGGCTGGTGGTGAGAAGGGCTCTGCCTGTGAGATCCTTTATGTACACCCAGACTCTCTCCCGCACCGTGCGCTGCCCTCGAAGCAGCTGTGGAGGGACAAGACCGTCACAAACCTCCTTCTGGAATGTGCCTATGGAGAAGACGTCTGGAGAGGAATGCAGTGGTGTTTGTCGAGGTTCGTCCCGAGCAGCGCTGTGACGCGGGACTCTGTGCTCTACGGCCTGTTCCCCGGGATGCACACCGAGACAAACATCAACTGTGAGTGGAGGACCATCAACTCGGTGAAGGACGCTCTCTGGGCGGTCCCAAACCTGTTGATCTTCCGGCTGAAGGAGCTGACCCCGACTGAGTGTTGCAGACTGGCACATTCCAAGGTCCAGGACTACGTGTTGAGGGCCACGCTGAAGCTTGCACAGCTGCCGCCAAGGCGCGGTGGGGAAAGATCACCATGTAACATCTGCCTGCCTAAGAACAGGGGGCCCATGCAGTACGTGGGCTCCGCTGAAGTCTCAGCAAATTACTTGGATAGTCAAAGTACAGACATGTATGTACAAATGATTCATTCCGATCTCTGTATATAAGAAATGGAATGTATATGTATGTATAGTATCACCAATTGTATTGATATCAAAATAATTTTAAGAATAAAGTATATTTTTGAAATAATAAAAAAAAGAACGGGACGAGGGTACAGTGAGACATCATCGCTGTGAAGCAGACTGGGAGGAGTGTGCAGTGAGTCAGCAATATAGTGATGTGGCCTGGGAGGAGCATGCAGTGAGTCAGCATCGCTGTGATATGGACTGGGAGGAGTGTGCAGTGAATCAGCATCACTGTGAAGCGGACGAGGAGGAGTGTGCAGTGAGTCAGCATCGCAGTGAAATGGACTGGGAGGAGTGTGCAGTGAGCCAGCATCGCTGTGAAGTGGACTGGGAGGAGTGTACAGTGAGTCAGCAATACAGTGATGTCGCCTGGGAGGAGCATGCAGTGAGTCAGCATCGCTGTGATGTGGACTGGGAGCAGTGTGCAGTGAATCAGCATCACTGTGAGGCGGATGAGGAGGAGTGTGCAGTGAGTCAGCATCGCAGTGAAATGGACTGGGAGGAGTGTGCAGTGAGCCAGCATTGCTGTGAAGTGGACTGGGAGGAGTGTGCAGTGAGTCAGCATCGCTGTGATGTGGACTGGGAGGAGTGTGCAGTGAGTCAGCATT
Source organism: Chiloscyllium plagiosum (assembly GCF_037043375.1). Classification (NCBI taxonomy): domain Eukaryota; kingdom Metazoa; phylum Chordata; class Chondrichthyes; order Orectolobiformes; family Hemiscylliidae; genus Chiloscyllium; species Chiloscyllium plagiosum. The sequence goes on from NW_028270143.1 coordinate 78,984,908, forward strand.
ACAGTGAAGTGGAATGGGAGGAGTGTGCAGTAGGTCAACATCGCTGTGAAGGGGACTGGGAGGAGTGTGCAGTGAGTCAGCATCGCTGTGATGTGGACTGGGAGGAGTGTGCAGTGAGTCAATATTACAGTGAAGTGGACTGGGAGGAGTGTGCAGTGAGTCAGCATCGCTGTGAAGGGGACTGGGAGGAGTGTACAGTGAGTGAGCATTACAGTGAAGCGGACGAGGCCTGAGGGGATATATCCTAGGATTATGTGGGAAGCAAGAGAGGAAATTGCAGAGCTGTTGGCAATGATCTTTTCATCTTCACTGTCAACGGAGGTGGTACCAGGGGACTGGAGAGTGGCGAATGTTGTGCCCCTGTTCAAAAAAGGGAATAGGGATAAACCTGGGAATTACAGGCCAGTTAGTCTTACTTCGGTGTTAGGCAAAGTAATGGAAAGGGTACTGAGGGATAGGATTTATGAGTATCTGGAAAGACACTGCATGATTAGGGACAGCCAGCACGGAATTGTGAGGGGTAGGTCGTGCCTTATAAGTCTTATTGAATTCTTTGAGGAGGTGACTAAGTATGTGGATGAGGGTAGAGCAGTGGATGTAGTGTACATGGATTTTAGTAAGGCATTTGATAAGGTTCCCCATGGTAGGCCGATGCAGAAAGTCAGGAGGCATGGGATAGTGGGAAATTTGGCCAGTTGGATAGAGAACTGGCTAACCGGTCGAAGTCAGAGAGTGGTGGTAGATGGTTAATATTCAGCCTGGAGCCCAGTTACAAGTGGAGTTCCGCAGGGATCAGTTCTGGGTCCTCTGCTGTTTGTAATTTTTATTAATGACTTGGGAGAGGGAGTCGAAGGGTGGGTCAGTAAATTTGCAGATGATACGAAGATTGGTGGAGTTGTGAATAGTGAGGAGGGCTGTTGTCGGCTGCAAAGGGACTTCGATATAATGCAGAGCTGGGCTGAGGAGTGGCAGATGGAGTTCAACCCTGTCAAGTGTGAGGTTGTGCATTTTGGAAGGACAAATAAGAATGCGGAATACAGGGTTAACGGTAGGGTTCTTAGTAAGGTGGAGGAGCAGAGGGATCTTGGGGTCTATGTTCATAGCTCTTTGAAAGTTGCTACTCAGGTGGATAGAGCTTGTAAGAAGGCCTATGGTGTATTAGCATTCATTAGCAGAGGGATTGAATTCAAGAGTCGTGAGGTGATGTTGCAGCTGTACAGGACCTTGGTAAGGCCACATTTGGAGTACTGTGAGCAGTTCTGGTCGCCTCACTTTATGAAAGATGTGGAAGCTTTGGAGAGGGTGCACAGGAGATTTACCAGGATGTTGCCTGGAATGGAGAATAGGTCGTACGAGGATAGGTTGAGAGTGATAGGCTTTTTCTCATTGGAACGGCGAAGGATAAGGGGTGACTTGATAGAGGTTTATAAGATGATCAGGAGAATAGATAGAGTAGACAGTCAGAGACTTTTTCCCCGGGTACAACAGAGTGTTACAAGGGGACATAAATTTAAGGTGAAGGGTGGAAGGTATAGGGGGGATGTCAGGGGTCGGTTCTTTACCCAGAGAGTGGTGGGGGCATGGAATGCGCTGCCTGTGGGAGTGGCAGAGTCAGAATCATTGGTGACCTTTAAGCGGCAATTGGATAGGTACATGGATAGGTGCTTAAGCTAGGACAAATGTTCGGCACAACATCGTGGGCCGAAGGACCTGTTCTGTGCTGTATTGTTCTATGTTCTATCTATGAGTGTGCAGTGAGTCAGCATTACAGTGAAGCAGACTGGGAGGAGTGTGGCGGTCGATGAGTTGAGCATCATACCCCGTTATTATGAGGGCATGCCTGAGCACTTCCAAGTGTCCGTTCTGATACCAATTGTTAAAATCCACTTGTAAAATTTTGCGATTTACATATGAGAGAATTGAAACCAATGTGGTCATTCTAAAAGATGAGAGATTTAACAAACAATCCAGCTCTTTCTCAATATATAATTTCAGTTTTACATCACACTGTAAACGTTTGCTATAAATTCTGTGGCTTACAATCTTATTCTCCACAACCACCTGATGAAGGAGCAGCACTCTGATAGTTAGTGCTTCCAAATAAACCTGTTGGACTATAACCTGGTGTTGTGTGATTTTTTTTAACTTTGTACACCTCAGTCCAACACTGGCATTTCATCACTCAGTGCCATTCAAGTAGAACAAGCAAAGAGAAATGTCGTGGTAATAGGGGATAATTTAGTTCGGGAAATAGATACTGTTCTCCTCAGCAAAGACAGAAATTCCCAAAAGACTGCATTGTACCTGCTGCCGTGGTTCAGATAATCTCTTCTGTTTTGCCAGCAATTTCTATTACTGTGCGATCCCATGCCAGGATCAATTGAATCTATATCATACCTCACCACTGCATTCTCTTCATTAACAAAACTACCCCACCTCATATATTCTTGCCTATTTTCCTGTACCAATGAAACTTTGGATACAACTTTAGAACTGATAACTGGGAACGTGGAAATGGCTGATAATTTAAACTAATATTTTACATCAATCTTCATAGTGTAGGACACCATAAACATCCCAAAGATAAAAAGATAAACAAGAAACTAATGTGCGGTAAGATTTTGTAACAGCCTGTATCATGAGGGATTAAATAATTGGCAAACTAATGGGACTCAAGGTTAAGAAATCACCAGGATGTGATGGCCTGCATCCAGTGATAGATGAAGGTGCTAAAACAAAGTGGTTGCATTGATAATGGAGGCATCGGTCAAAATATTGCAGAACTTGGTGGATTCAGGGTGTGTTATAATATATTGGTAAACTGCAAATGAGAAGAAAGAGGGACATAAATCAGGAAACTATAGATCAGTTAGCCTAATATCTTGCTGGGAAAATGCTGATCTTCATTATTAATGAAGAAAGAGCAGGACATTTAGGAAAGATGAATGCAATCAAACAGTGAATGTGGATTTGGGAAAGGGAGATCATGTTTCTCAAATTTGTTAGTATCTTCGAGGATGTAACAAGTCGAGTTGATAAAGGAGAATCAGTAGATTGGGGCTTTTAGATTTAGAAGGTATTCAATAAGGTGCCACATAAAAGGTTATTGCACAGTTTAGGAGCTTACAGTTGGGCAGTTAATATATTAGCAAAAAATTCACCACACAGAGGAACAAGAGTCAGACTTAATGGGTCTAGGGCCTCTTTTAGTTAATGTCTATATTGATGTTCTGGATCAGTGGACAAAGTATAATGTATCCAGATTTGCTGATGGTACAAAAATAGTTGGGAGGGCATGTTGTGATGAGGTCAGAAGGAATCTGCAAGGGATAGTTTGAGTGAATGGACAAAACTTTGGCAGATGGAGTTTGATATAGAAAAGTGAGAGTTCATGCACTTTGGTAGGAGAATTCAAAAGGTAGAGTATTATTTAAATGGAGAAAGGCTCCAAAAAAGTACAGCACAAAAGAATCTGAGTGGTTTTGGGTTTCATATACACAATACGTTAGCATGTAGGTATAGCAGTGATTAAGAAGATAATTTCATTTGATTTGATTTATTGTTTTCACATGTACCTGAGTCCAGTGAAAAGTTTTGTTTTGCAACCAATACAGGCAGATCATGACCATACAAAGACATATGGATCATAGGGTGTTTAGATAGAGTGAGGCATGCAAGGTTAAGGCTGCACATGAAGTGCACAAAAGCAAGATCAACAGTAGATCTGAAATTAGAGAGGTCCATTCAGCACTCTATTAAAAATGGTGAAGAAGCTGTTCTTAAACCTTTGTTACATGTGTTCAAGCTTCTATATCTTCTGCCTGACGGAAGAGGTTGGAAGAGAGTATTGTCAGAGTGGGAGAGGTCTGTGATGGTGTTGGCAACAAGAAGTGTAGATGAAGCCCATGGATGGGGGTGTTAGTTTTCGTGATGGTCTGGGTTCTGCACACAACTTTCTGGAGTTTCTTCCAGTCCTGGGCAGAGCCGTTGCTGTATCAAGCTGTGATCTGGCCTTTATTGCTTGTCATTTGGAGTTTTAAAAAGAGGGAAGTCTTGCTGTAACTGTGCACGGTGTTGGTGAGGCCACACTGGAGTACTGTGTACAATTTTTAAATACAGTCCCTGTATATAAGAAAGGATGAGCTGGTATTTAAGCAATTCAGAAGAGATTATCTAGGCTGATTCCTATAATGAACAGACTTATTGGTCGTAAATAGCTAAACAGGTTGAGATTTTCTTCATTGGAGTTTAGAAGAATAAGGGGAAATCTGATTGAAATATACCAGATCCTGAAGGGGCTTGACAAGGTAAATGTTGAAAAGATGTTTCTATTACTGGGGAATTCTCAGACTGGGGGCCATGATTACATAATAAGAGACACTCGTTTAAAGGAACTTCTTCTCCTGGAGGGTAGTAATGTTTGGATTTCTTTATCCCAGAGAATTGTGGAGACACGATCACTGCAAGTATTTAAAGAGGAGCCAGGAAGATTTTTGAAATATCAGAGAGTTAACAACTGAGTTGAGCTGGCATTAATGAGGAGTTAAAGCCCATGACAGAATAGCCATGATCTTGCTGAGTAGTAGGGCAGGCTTGAGAGCCTGAAAGGCCAGTCTTGCTCCTATTTCTTATGTTCGTGCTACCCATGATTACTAATGATTACCTTAGCTGGCAATATAGAACAGACAGCATTACAGCACAGTACAGGCCCTTCTGCCCTTGATGTTGTACTGACCTGTGAAACCAATCTGAAGCCCATCTAACCTACACTATTCCATTAAAATCCGTATGGTAATCTAATGACCAATTAAATGCCCTTAAAGTTGGCGAGTCCACTATTGTTGCAGGCAGGATGTTCCACACCCTTATTACTCTCTGAGTAAAGAACCTGCCTCTGACATCAGTCCTATATCTATTACCCCTCAATTTAAAGCTATGTCCTCTCATGCTAGCCATCACCGTCCGAGGAAAAAAGGCTGTCACTGTCCATCCTATCTAATCCTCTGATCATCTTGTATGCTTCTATGTACCACGGTGGCACAGTGGTTAGCACTACTGCCTCACAGCACCAGAGACCCGGGTTCAATTCCCGCCTCAGGCGACTGACTGTGTGGAGTTTGCACGTTCTCCCCGTGTCTGCGTGGGTTTCCTCCGGGTGCTCCGGTTTCCTCCCACAGTCCAAAGATGTGCAGGTCAGGTGAATTGGCCATGCTAAATTGACCGTAGTGTTAGGTAAGGGGTAAATGTAGGGGTATGGGTGGGTTACGCTTCGGCGGGTCGGTGTGGACTTGTTGGGCCGAAGGGCCTGTTTCCACACTGTAATGTAATCTAATCTATTAAGTCACCTCTTAACCTTCTTCTCTCTAACAAAAACAACCTCAAGTCCCTCAGCCTTTCCTCATCAGATCTTCCCTCCACACCAGGCAACATTCTCTGCGTCCTTTCCAATGCTTCCATATCCTTCTGATAATGCGGTGACCAGAACTGTATGCAGTACTCCAAATGTGATGGCACCAGAGTTTTGTATAGCTGCAACATGACCTTATGGCTCCAAAACTCAATCCATCTACCAATAAAAGCTAACACACTGTAAAACCTGCTTAACAACCCTGTCAGGGTTGGTAACTGTCAGGGATCTATGCACATGGACACTGAGATCTCTCTGCTCCTCCACACTACCGCCCACATACCATTAACCCAATACTCTGTATTCCTGTTACTCCTTCCAAAGTGAATCACCTCACACTTTTCCACATTAAACTCCGTTTGCCACCTCTCAGCCCAGGTCTGCGGCTTATCTATGTCCCTTTGTACTCTGCAACATCCTTCCACCGACCTTAGTACCGTCTGCAAATTTACTAACCCATTCTTCTATGCCCTCATCCAGGTCATGTATAAAAATGACAAACAGCAGTGGCCTCAAAACAGATCCTTGCAGTACACCACTAGTAACTGAACTCCAGGATGAACATTTCCCATCAACCACCAACTCTGTCTTCTTACAACTAGCCAATTTCTGACCTTAACCGGTATATCACCCTCAATCCCATGCCTCTGCATTTTGTGGGTAATCTTATCAAACGCCTTACTGAAATTCATATACACAACATCATGCACTTTACCCTCATCCACCTTTTTGGTCACGTTCTCAAAGAAGTCAATAAGGTTTGTGAGCTTGACCTACCCTTCACAAAACCGTGTTGATTATCCCTAATCAAATTATTCCTTTCTAGATGATTACAAATCCTATCTCTTATAATCCTTTTCAATAGTGAAGTAAGGCTCACTGGTTTATAATTACCAGGGTTGTCTCTACTCCCCTTCTTGAAAAGGGTACAACATTTGCTATCGTCTCGTCTTCTAGCACTATTCGTGTAGATAATGATGACATAAAGATCAAAGCCAAAGACTCTGCAATCTCCTCCCCAGTTTTCAGGAGAATCCTAAGGTAAATCCCATCTAGCCCAGGGGACTTACTTATTTTCACACGTTCCAGGATTGCTAACACTTCCTCCTTATGGACTTCAGTCCCATCTAATCTAATAGCCTGTACCTCAGTATTCTCTTCGACAACATTGTCATTTTCTAGTATGAATACTGACAAAAAAATATTCATTTAACGCCTCTCCTATCTCCTCGGACTTCATGTATAACTTCCCACTACTGCCCTTGATTGGCCCTAATCTTACTCTCATTATTCTTTTATTCCTGACAAAACTATAGAAGGCCTTAAGGGTTTCTTTGATCCTACCGGCCAAAGACTTCTTATGTCCCCTCCTGGCTCTTCTTAGCTCTCTCTTTAGGCTCATAAACCCCTGAAGATGGGAAAGAAACAATATGCCCATTCTCTTTTGTGGCTTTTATTGGCCTGTTCCTGCTCTATATACATTTACCAGCATCTTAAAATGATGCTTCTATAATAGATGATGATGAGATAAATGCTGACACAGTGAAAACATGTCTTCTCAATTAAATTGATGGAATAAGTAAACATAAATTGTATCTGATCTGACAGCCTATCTAAATGGTGGTTTAAAAAAAATCAGGCTGCATTTTCCTTCCTTGAGAGTGACCCTGATCTGTACAATAGATGATAGAGTCTGAATGACTTGTCATGCGTTTTTTCCAGGCCTCCCGTTATTTCCTATAGCGAGTTTTTAGACATATTTATTACATAGTGTACCTTTAAAGCTCAGTTTTCATGCTTTATCTCTTCTCATTTTCTCTGGCTTCTTAATTTAAATCAGCTTATTTTAGTTCCTTCCACTTTAGTACTCTGCCTTACTCTTTTTTTCACTCACTTCTTCGTCTAGCTTCTTTATTTCTCAATCTCATTCGTCCGTCCTACACCTTGCCTAATCTCTCATAACATGCAGTCATCCAGCAGCCGTTCTCTGGGAAATTGTCAAGTTGATAACAATTGCTAAGTAATTCTTTTCTATAATGAATGCAAGTACATTCACTAACAGAAACTGTGACTGGTGATGATAATTTCTTTGCTCTTTCAATCTCTTTGATGTTCTATCCTACCATTATTGATTGATTAGGAGAAGATTATGCTGTATTGAAAAAGGAGTTGCAGACAAAAGCTTCTCCAAATTATTGGTGCCTGATGATAGTTTCTTGTGTAAGGCAATATTTATGTGATCTGTTTCTTACTATTATGGTGCAGATTATCCATTTTTAACATTTTGTTTGAAGTATACTAAAGTGTACCTTTTACTATAAAACTCTGAAACTCATAAACAAGACAAAATTTTGTTTATAACACGTACAAGTCTTTTGTATATACTATACAACTTCAATGTCAGGAAAAGAGGTGAACTCCAGAGGTGAGTTGAGAGTAACTGTCCTCACATCAAGGAGCACAAACAAAACTGGAGTCAATGGAAATCTTGGGCAACACTCAACCACTTGGAGTCATAGCTAATGAAGGAAGGTCATGAAGGTCAATCATTTCAATCCTAAGACCTCCATGAAGGTAGGGTCTTAGGACCAACCATCTTCAATTGTTTCATGAATGACTTTCCTTCCATCATCAACAACACTCAAGAAGCTTGACCCATCCAGGACAAAGCAGCCTGTTTGACACCACCCTCAGTATGCACTGGTTTCATCAGTGATACCCAGTAGTAGCAGTGTGTTCCATTTCCAAGACATACTGTAGCATCTCACCAAGATTCCTCAGACAGCACCTTCTAAACCCACAACCACTACCATATGAGAGTACAAGAGCAACAGATCTATGACAACAGGTTAGCCTCCAAGTCATACACCATCCTGACTTCACAATAAATTACTGTTCCTTCAGTGTCACTGGATGGAAATCTTGGAACTTCCTTCCTAACAGCATTATGGGAGTTCCTACATCACATGGACTGCAATCATTTATGAGGCAGCCCATCTTCTTCTCAAGGGCCAATGCAGATGAACAACAGATGCTGATGCCCATGCCCCGTGAACAAATTAAAATACTTTTTTGGTAATAATGCAAAAAAAAGACACCAAAAGCAAATACTTCAACTCTCCAGTCCTGCTCTTAATTCAATATCAAGGATAAGATTGAGGGGACTGAACAATGAACCTTAACTTCAAGTTGAGCTTTCATCCATCATAAACCTAAGCTCATCCAAAACCCTACAACCTGGATTCTATCCTACCAATGTTCATTCACACATTCTGCTAACCTTCTCGACCCCCTCCATTCAAATTTAGCATCTTCCCTTTCTGGCGTTACCCCTCCCCCTCAACGCCCATGGGCTCTAGAGAGAATTGATGGAGTAGACAACACCAGAAATTATAAAAGTGAAATATTCTAGAAGCTTAAAAGCGTAGATGCAGAAAGCTGCAACACAAAGGAATTTAGGGGTACTTGTAAATGAAGGACAGAAAGCTAGCATCTGGGTGCATCAGGCAAACTAGGAAGCTAATGAAATGTTGACCCTTATTTAAAGGGATTGAAGGAAGGGAAAAGGTTGAGATTCTGAAGGGAGATTACAGAGAGTTAGGCAGAAATTTAAAAAGGAGGTCCTCAAAGGCAGTAATATCTGGATTACTTCCAGTGCTACGAGCTAGTGAGGGCAGGAATAGGAGGATACAGAAGATGAATGCATGGCTGAGGAGCTGGTGTATGGGAGAAGGATTCACATTTTTGGATCATTGGAATCTCTTTTGGGGTAGAAGTGACCTGTACAAGAAGGACGGATTGCACCTAAATTGGAAGGGGACTAATATACTGGCAGGGAGATTTGCTAGCAGTGCTTGGGAGGATTTAAACTAGTAAGGTGGGGGGATGGGACCCAGGGAGATAGTGAGGAAAGAGATCGATCTGAGACGGGTACAGCTGAGAACAGAAGTGAGTCAAACAGTCAGGGCAGGCAGGGACAAGGTAGGACTAATAAATTAAACTGCATTTATTTCAATGCAAGGGGCCTAACAAGGAAGGCAGATGAACGCAGGGCATGGTCAGGAATATGGGACTGGGATATCATAGCAATTACGGAAACTTGGCTCAGGGATGGGCAGGACTGGCAGCTTAATGTTCCAGGATACAAATGCTACAGGAAGGATAGGAAGGGAGGCAAGAGAGGAAGGGGAGTGGCATTTTTGATAAGGGATAGCATTACAGCTGTGCTGAGGGAAGATATTCCCATAAATACATCCAGGGAAGTTATTTGGTGTATCTGAGAAATAAGAAGGGGATGATCGCCTTATTGGGATTGTATTAAAGACCCCCCAATAGTTAGAGGGAAATTGAGAAACAAATTTGTAAGGAGATCTCAGCTATCTGTAAGAATAATAGGGTCGTTATGGTAGGGGATTTTAACTTTCCAAACATCGACTGGGACTGCCATAGTGTTAAAGGTTTAGATGGAGAGGAATTTCTTAAATGTGTACAAGACAATTTTCTGATTCAGTAAGTGGATGTACCTACTACAGAAGGTGCAAAACGTGACCTACTCTTGGGAAATAAGGCAGGACAGGTGACTGAGGTGTCAGTGAGGGAGCACTTTGGGGCCAGTGACCATAATTCTATTTGTTTTAAAATAGTAATGGAAAAGGACTGACCAGATCTAAAAGTTGAAGTTCTAAATTGGAGAAAGGCCAATTTTGATGGTATTAGACAAGAACTTTCGAAACCTGATTGGAGGCAGACATACGCAGGTAAAGGGATGGCTGGAAAATGGGAAGCCTTCAGAAATGAGATAATAAGAATCCAGAGAAAGTATATTCCTGTCAGGGTGAAAGGGAAGGCTGGTAGGTATAGGGAATGCTGGATGACTAAAGAAATTGAGGGTTTGGTTAAGAAGAAGGAAGCATATGTCAGGTATAGGCAGGATAGATCGAGTGAATCCTTAGAAGAGTATAAAGGAAGTAGGAGTATACTTAAGAGAGAAATCAGGAGGGCAAAATGGGGACATGAGATAGCTTTGGCAAATAGAATTAAGGAGAATCCAAAGAGTTTTTACAAATATATTAATGACAAAAGGTAACTAGGGAGAGAATAGGGCCCTTCAAAGATCAGCACAGAAAATAGGAGCCACAGAAAATAGCGGAGGTACTAAATGAATATTTTGCATCAGGTTTTACTGCGGAAACGGATATGGAAGATATAGAATGTAGGGAAATAAATGGTGACATCTTGCAAAATGTCCAGATTACAGAGGAGGGATTGCTGGATATCTTGAAACAGTTAAAAGTGGCTAAATCCCCAGGACCTGATCAGATGTACCTGAGAACTCTGTTGGAAGTGATTGCTGGGCCTCTTGCTGAGATATTTGTATCATCGATAGTCACATGTGAGGTGCAGGAAGACTGGAGGTTGGCAAACGTGGTACCACTGTTTAAGAAGGGCGGTAAAGACAGGCCAGGGAACTATAGACCCTGGTAAGCCTGACCTTGGTGCTGGGCAAGTTGTTGGAGGGAATCCTGAGGGTTAGGATGTACATGTATTTGGAAAGGCAAGGACTGATTCGGGATAGTCAACATGGTTTTGTGCATGGGAAATCATGTCCCACAAACTTGATTGAGTTTTTTGAAGAAGTAACAAAGAAGATTGATGAGGGCAGAGCAGTAGATGTGATCTATATGGACTTCAGTAAGGAGTTCGACAAGGTTCCCCATGGGAGACTGATTAACAAGGTTAGATCTCATGGAATACAGGGAGAACTAGCCATTTGGATACAGAACTGGCTCAAAGGTAGAAGACAGAGGTTGGTGGTGGAGGGTTGTTTTTCAGACTGGGGACCTGTGACCAGTGGAGTGCCTCAAGGATTGGTGCTGGGCCCTTTACTTTTTGTTGTTTACATAAATGATTTGGATGCGAGCATAAGAGGTACAGTTAGCAAGTTTGCAGATGAATGGTAAGGTCCTAGGGATTGCTGCTGAACAAAGAGACCTTGGAGTGCAGCTTCATAGATCCTTGAAAGTGGAGTTGCAGGTAGATAGGATAGTGAAGAAGGCGTTTGGTATGCTTTCCTTTATTGGTCAGAGTATTGAGTACAGGAGCTGGGAGGTCATGTTGCGGCTGTACAGGACATTGGTTAGGCCACTGTTGGAATATTGTGTGCAATTCTGGTCTCCTTCCTATCGGAAAGACGTTGTGAAACTTGAAAGGGCTCAGAAAAGATTTTCAAGGATGTTGTCAGAGTTGGACAATCTGAGCTACAGGGAGAGGCTGAACAGGCTGGGGCTGTTTTCCCTGGAGCGTCGGAGGCTGAGGGGTGAGCTTATAGTGGTTTACAAAATTATGAGGGGCATGGATAGGGTAAATAGGCAAAGTCTTTTCCCTGGGGTCGGGGAGTCCAGAACTAGAGGGCATAGGTTTAGGGTGAGAGGGGAAAGATATAAAAGAGACCTTAGGGACAACTTTTTCACGCAGAGGGTAGTACGTGTATGGAATGAGCTGCCAGATGATGTGGTGGAGGCTGGTACAATTGCAACATTTAAGAGGCATTTGGATGTGTATATGAATTGGAAGGGTTTGGAAGGATATGGGCCAGGTGCTGGCAGGTGGGACTAGATTGGGTTGGGATATCTGGTCGGCATGGACGGGTTGGACCGAAGGGTCTGTTTCCATGCTGTACATCTCTATGACTCTATGTAAGTATAAGAGTATGGAATCCTTACGGCAAATGTACAAAATGCTGGTGTGACCACAGCTGGAGTACTGTGAGCAGTTTTGGTCCCCTTACTTCAGCAAAGATATCATTTCATTTGAAGCATTTCAGAGAAGTTTGCTCGGATGATCCCTGGAATGGAGGGATTGTCTTATGAGTAAAAGTTAAACAGGTTGAGATTCTACTCACAGGAGTTTACAAGAATGAGAGGTGATCTCATTAAAACATGTAGGATTATAAAGGGACTTGACAGTGTAAATGCTGAGAGGTTGTTTCCCCTCATCAGGGAACACAGTCTCTGAATAAAGGGGTGCAACTTCAGAATGAGATGAGTGGCAGAGTCCTATATATTCTCCAACGGTTTGAGCCTTTGGAGCCCCTCGCAGAGTCCTTGTGCATATTTAAGGCTGAGATAGATAGATTATTTACAGGTAGGGGAATCGAGGGTTAACAGGGAAAAGGCAAGAAAGTGGACGTGTGGAATATCGGATCAGCCCTGATCCTATTGAATGGTGGAGCAGGCTCAAGGGCTCCAACAATCTATGCCTGTATTTTTTTTTCTTATGGTGAATCTGAACTGCTGGATCAGCAGGTCTGGCAGCATAGTTATCCCTGTCTGAAAAGTCATACTAGATAGAAATCTTCTCTCTCTCCTCGGATGCTGCCAGATCTGCTGAGCATTTCCAGCAGTTTCTGTTTCACGACCAGGAATGACAATGTGGTGCGTTTTCTTTTTTTTCATTGAAAAATTGTGAGTTAGCTGAATCAAAGCCTTAAGAAATGCTTGAATGTCAGCTGATTTCGTGTCTGATTTTTTTTGGTATCTGAGGGTTTTGTTTTGCTCATTCCTACAAACTCGCTCAGCCCTACAATTCTGAGCTTTTCTCGAACTCTGCTTTGGTTAATAATCTAACTTCGAGGTGAAAATGAGGACCGATGCTTTCGGGCTAATTCCTTGCATTACACTTAGGTGTAAGGAAATAATCTTCAAGTCAAAACAAAGAGCATTCAGCACTCAATCATCACTTTCAGATGAAATCAGGACAAGCTGGAGCAGATGCTCATGGTAAGCAGATGGAGTCCCGATAGGACACGACTTACGAGGTGTTGAGTGCTAAGTGCAACCTAATCAGTTTGACACCAGACAACTAATTCACGTCAGAAGACGTGAGATGCAGCCTATTCACAAGATATAGGCCGACAGTGATTTATAAATAAACAGCTAAAAAAAAGCAGTACTGAACAGGTTCGGTTATTGTTCTCTGCAGATCATGCAAAGTACAGCTGGACATATCCATCATTTCCGGGTTCTGATTTCCAGCATTGGCAATATTTGTCTTTGTAGCACAACGACCGCTTTTGAAGTCGTACACAGCGAAGCAATAGAGTGTAACACCAGCCGGTTTTTGTGTTTCGATGTTGCTATCCTGCGGGGAGGGGTTGGGGAACAATGTGTATGTGTAGACCCTCCCTATGCTTTGCCTGGGTGAGGTCAGACTGTCGGTGTGTCCCTTTAAAGGCAATTCAAGCTGTAAACTTCCGGTCCCGTGGTGTGTGACAGAAGGAAACTGGATGGAGAGCAGCTTGTTTCCCAGTTTCTCGTTGGGTCTGTTTGTGCTGGGAAAAGGCAGTAATGGACACAGCTAGTACTGGGCTCCCAAATACCGGAGGGAGGCAGGGGAAACCAGGTTATTAGCTGTGCGGAATACCAAGCATGTGCAAAGCTAACACTTGCAGGTCTACTGAAAATATTATTGTACAAAGCTGTTGCATATTGCATTGATCCTGATGCACAAGTGCCTCTGGACTACAGCTCATTCTCGTTGGCAGTTCCAAATCATTTGCTTCCCTGTTTGCTGCTGTGTGGGGTTTCTTTGCTGCAGCAGCTGCAGGTTTATTTTGGCTGAATCTGGGCTCTGTTGTGGCTGAAGCCGGCTGCACGGATGAGCATACAGCCTGCTCCCACAATCTGCTCCTGGAGCACCGTGCACCGCAGATCATTCAGCATCCCCCACCGCCCCTCAACTCCTGCCAGAGTTCACTTTGGTTCTGATTCGTATCTGTTTTTTTAAGAGAGAGAATGGCTTCTATCAGCCTGGGACTACATTTCTCGCGAAAGAAGAGCTTGGCGAGGAACGCTGCAGTGGAACGGAAAAACCTCATCACCGTTTGCAGGTAAACCGAGGCTTCCTGCCTGAAACATTACTGCCCTTTGTCTGTCATTTCTCCCGGTGGGATCGGTGGGGCTTGGCTTCAGAGAATCCCAGTGAAGCTAACAGATTGTGTGTGTGTGTGTGTGTGTGTGTACGCGTTACTTCCTTGCAATTTCTGTCCCTTAACATTGGTTTGCTGGCCGCTAATCTGCACTGTTATAAAATAAAGCTCTTGATTTCAAGGGCTATTTTGCATCATTTTGTTGGGTGAATTACTTTGGGGTTGTGTGCAGTTCCTCATGCAGTTGTCCCAGTCTGTTCTATAAGCTGTGCATCGGATACTGTCAAATCATGGAGTGAACCTTTCACAGACACACTGATTGTTCCCACTCTATTTTTTAAAAAAACTCAATATTGTTGAGTTTACTACATGTCCATTTGTGTAGGGCACTTGCCAAGTTTTTTTTTGTGACTGGGACCATCCCACAACCCAGCCCCTTTCAGTGAATCCCAATCCTGGTGCCAGTGTCTTTGTGAAGGACGGGGTAATCAGGAGGCGACATGAGGCGAATGGGACAAACCAGATTCTGGATCAGTGGTGCTGGAAGAGCACAGCAGTTCAGGCAGCATCCAAGGAGCAGCGAAATCGACGTTTCGGGCAAAAGCCCTTTATCAGGAATAAAGGCAGTGAGCCTGAAGCGTGGAGAGATCAGCTAGGGGAGCCAGTTTGTCGAGTCCTGCAGAGGAGGTGCCTGCCTCAGTGGTGTGCACTGGCTGCAGTGTGTTCTCACTGCAAACGAACTGGATCAGGCTAAGAGTCCGCTTGCTGGCAGCTAGGGAACCGCTCGGAGTGAAGAAGGGGAAGAAAAATCATGTGCTGTTAAATTTTCCAATTGGCTAATCGAATCCGATTCAAATATTAAGATTGGATCAACAAAGTTGAGGCTCGGTAGATTAATGTTTAGCCCCTGATTGTTGCAATGACTGTCCACACGGTGCAGGGCCATTTCTATTCCCTGTCTATCAGCTTCCAGCCATAGAAATGTATAAGTGCATTTTGCTGCTGACCCGAGGGTTACACTGAGCACCAGGAGGTGGAAGTGACCGACCGGGAAATAGCAGGGCTCTCTTCTTTCCCCGCCTGCAGCTCGAGGTCGGACAGCTCCCTGTGGGTTTGCTGGATGTTTTTGTTGTCACCTTGCGCTCTCGTTTCAGGAATACTTTATTCCCCCTCCCCCAATTAACTAACTTCATCTAGAAGTTAGAAATATTTTTGTCCCGTTTCATTCAAGGTGTACAAACACTGACTTGTGTTTCCCCTTCCTGCTGTGCACACGCAGTGACTAATCGATATTGCTTAATGTGAGTAAATGGTGCGATTGGAATGCTGTACAAGATACTTAAACCGCTTCCTTTCATAAGTAAAGGACCGGAGGGCTTCTCTGGTAGTGAAAATCCTACTACGGATTCAAATATTTTGTTTGACTCCAGAAAGTATTTCATCCGAAAGCGAAATCTTGTCCATCCAAATCCAAAGATGTGCTGGTCAGGTGAATTGACCATGCTAAATTGCCCATAGTGTTAGGTGTATTAGTCAGGGGTAATTATAGGGTAGGGGAATGGTCTGGGTGGGTTACTGTTGGAGGGTCTGTGTGGACCTGTTAGGCTGAAGGGCCTGTTCCCATACTGTAGGGAATCTAATCTGATCCACTCCGTCAACCTTGGTCCATGGTAACTTTTGGTTCACCAGTACCTCCACTTGAATTTCCCATGGCTGTGTTTAAATCCCTTGGTGACCTTTCTCCCCTATTCTCCTGGTAAAAGTTTTGAAGAACTCTGGAGATCCTGGAACACTGGGCTGTTACACATTTTCACTCAGGCCACTATCAGTTCCTTTTCCTGTAGTTATCTGGACCCGAGTATTTAAAATTTCCTGTCTAAAATTCCACCATCCCTGACTGAGACATTTTCTAATCAACCGGATCAGAGATATTATCACATCTCTTGAGGAAGTGGGTCTTGAACGCAAGCCTCCTAGCTCAAATGTAGGGAGACAACCATTGTATCTCGAGCCCTCCAGCCCTTTTTGTTTATATCCAGACCATGCTCTTATGCACAACTGAACAGTTTTCTCATCACCAAATCGCCAGTAGTTTTATTTTTCATCTAATAACCGTTGCCAGTAAACTCATCAGTGCTTTTCAATTGAATAATTTATGTGCAAAATTTATTAGCTTGCGCTGCTCTTAACAAAGGGAACTCTCTAACCTGACCTATAATATGTTGCTTGTACCTGCCTACTAACTGTCATTTTACACTTGACTACTGTAAATTGTGCATTTAACATGTTCCATTTTGGAAAGGCAAATGAGGGCAGGACTTGTATGCTTAATGGAAAGTTCCTGGGGAGTGTTGCTGAACAAAGACCTTGGAGCGCAGGTTCATAGTTCCTTGAAAGTGGAATCACAGATAAGGTAGTGAAGAAGGCTTTTGATATGCTTTACTTTATTGGTCAGTGCATTGAGTATAGGAGTTTTACCTGCACATCCACCAATATCATTTATGGTATCCATTGCTCCCGATGCGGTCTCCTCTACAATGGGGAGACTGGACGCCTCCTAGCAGAGCGCTTTAGGGAACATCTCTGGGACACCCGCACCAATCAACCCCACCGTCCTGTGGCCCAACATTTCAACTCCCCCCTCCCACTCTGAGGACACGCAGGTCCTGGGCCGCCTTCACCGCCGCTCTCTCGCCACCCGACGCCTAAAGGAAGAACGCCTCATCTTCCGCCTTGGAACACTTCAACCCCAGGTCATCAATGTGGACTCCACCAGTTTCCTCATTTCCCCTCCCCTCACCTTACCGCAGTTCCAACTTTCCAGCTCAGCACTGTCCTCACTGTCCCCACTTGCCAATCTCCCTTCCCACCTATCTGCTCCACCCTCCCCTCTGACCTATCACCTCCATCCCCACTCCCATTCACCTATTGTACTCTTTGCTACCTTCTCCCCAGCGCTTCTCTTTTTTCCCTCCCCCCAATTTATTTCTCCTGCCTGGAGGCTTCCTGCTTCTATTCCTGATGAAAGGCTTTTGCCCGAAATGCCGATTTTCCTGCTCCTTGAATGCTGCCTGACCTGCTGTGCTTTTCCAGCACCACTCTCTTCTAAACTATAGAAGTTGGGAGGTCATGTTGCAGCTGTACAGGGCATTGGTTAGGCCACTTCAGGAAGGATATTGTGAAACTCCAAAAGGGTTCAGAAAGGATGTTGCCAGATTTGGAGGATCTGAGCTATAGGCTGGTACTATCCTCCCTGGAGCATTGGAGGCTGAGGGGTGATCTTGTAGAAGTTTATAAAATTGAGCAGCATGGATAGGGTAAATAGATAAGGTCTCCTCCCAGGGGTGGGGTAGTCCAGAGGGCAGGTTTAGGGTGAGAGTGGTAAGATTTTAAAAGGGTCTTGAGGGGCAACCTTTTCACCGGGTGGCATGTGTATGGAATGAGCTGCCACAGGAAGTGGGAGGCTGGTGCAATTACAACATTTTAAAAGGCATCTGGATGGGTATATCAATAAGAAGGGTTTAGAGGGATTCAGGCCAAATACTGGCAAATGGGATTAGATTAATTTACCATATCTGGTCAGTATGGACAAATTGGACTGAAGGGTCTGTTTCTGTGCTGTACATCTGACTCTTGTAAGATGGCCCAAGGAATGTATTTGGAACATTATCAAACAAAATTTGATATTGAGCCAAAATTTGACACAGTATATTAAAAGGTTTTTCTGCATTGTCATTATAAAATCACATTGACCTCATACAATGCCTTAGACACATTTAAGTTTGTAACCTTAAAATATTGCATAATATCAGCTGTATGTCTCCTTTTTTCTGTAATTGCTCTTGTGAAGTGTCTGAAGATGCTTTGTTACATCGAAGATGCTGTTTAAAGTGTTCAATTTTCAGTCGGATTATCTCCAATTATGAAGTTGTATAAAGTGTATGGACAGAAGATCTGTTGATCTATATAGACCAGGGAGGCCCCAGATTTGTGGTTTGGCTTGAGCTGAACTGGTCAATCTCAGCGGAGTTGGTTGCCCAGATCGTATAACTTACCTCCAGTTGATTGTGTTCTGCTACGGTTCTTTGGACCATGCACATGTGCAAAGAAGTCATCCCTCCTGCTTAACTGTTTCCATAATATACCCTGCCTTTGCTCGTGTAAAGCAATAACATTGTGAAGAAGAGCAGTGGGTGACAGTGTCTAGAGTGCCACACTGTTTATTAGTGTTGTCACCTGTTTGTTTTAACCTGGACAAAAAAAATTAAATGAAATTCTCACATTATAGGTAACAAATTGTTAGGCGGGTTGGATCGAAGGTTCTGTTTCCATGCTGTGCATCTCTGACTCTGAGCTGTAAATTTGCTTTCACTTCTTCTTCTGTTGCTTGTGTGATAGCAATTAAGACAGAAGAAATGGGAAGTAAAAGTAATATGTCCTAATCTTAATCATACGATGGTGGGAAATGTTACCTAATCTTCCTCTTGTGACTTATTTAAAAAGTATAAAAATAGATTAAAAATGCTTTAAATATTCTTATTCTTCCCTTCTCCCCACTTCATTGCAGCCTGGTGATCTATGGCATTATGTAATGTTGGCTCTTATCATCCATGAGTCGAGATTAGAGTGGTGCTGGAAAAGCACAGCAGGTCAGGCAGCATCCGAGGAGCAGGAAAATTGATTTTCCTGCTCCTCGGATTCTGCCTGACCTGCTGTGCTTTTCCAGCACCACTCTAATCTAGACTCAGGTTTCCAGCATCTGCAGCCCTTGTTTTTACCTCTTACCATCCATGAGAATAACTGAAATGACTATGCTGCCAAATGGTTGAATGTCATATTACCTAGTTCATGCATGTTAAGATGTATTGTTCTTGATCGGATAGTTGTGGTTGGACTGGGTTTTGCAGTTATGTACCTTGTGAGCTGTTAGCTGGGTTCCAGTTTTTCCACTCCTGTGACCTTCATGGAACCTCCCTGGTTTGCTTTAACAAGCTTGCAAAGTGGGGGAAACTGCACCAAATACTGTATGGCATCGCAATCTTTTTTGAACCTCTTGAAGGTCTTTACGTAGAAGTGGTGAACCTGTCACTTATTGACTTTGCCCTGGGTGTCTTTCTGGTTCTTTAGGTATGTTACCTCCAGAGCTACAACAATATTTTACATGTTATATTTATATAATGCCTTTAATATTATCAAAAATCTCAAGGGTGCTTCAAAGGAGCATAAAATATAACAGTCAGTGATCCTATTGGACAGATGACCAAAAGCTTATGTCAGAGGTTTTGCGGAAGAGACATGGAAAAGGATGAGGGGGCGGGGGGGGAAAACCACTTGTAAGCTTGGGACCAAGGTGAGTGATTTAGGCACGCACAAGATTGAGAGTTGAAAGAACATTGGGAGTTCTTGGGTTGTGAAAGATTTTTTAAAAAATATGTAGAAAGAAGTGAGTGTGAGGAAGAGTTTGAACATCAATTGTCATTGAAAAACATTATATAACTAGTCATGAGTCATGTGTACCTGATACTGTGCATCTTGTCAAAATGTAATTTGAAACCAGCAAGCTGTAGCCATAATGGCTAAACCTAATCTGTGAGGAAGCCCAAGTTTGTGTCTTATCAAGCATATATACTGCTGTTCACTAAATAGTTAGCTTGTGTACCCTGCTAATAAGGAAAAATACATTATTTTTGCAGGAGAAATTGCTATATGATGTATTTAAGTATGCATTATTCATACCTCAAATATGGTGCAATGTGACATTAAAATATTCTTTTGCTCTCATGTTTCCCCTTATGGTATCTTTCTCCTCTTAAGTTTTGGAATAGTTTCTTTTTGTTTTTCACATTGACAGATCAAACAAAAACAGGACACCAATGAATAGGCCATTCAACCCTTGAACCTGTTCTATTATTCAATTAAATTGTGGCTGACCTGTATCTTGACTCTATTTATGAATGTTTTGATGCATATTCCTTTGGCCTTTGTGTATCACAGTTTTATCTATTTCAACTGATTCAGTATCCCTGGCTCTTTAGAGAAAAGAGAGAAGCCTAGCAAAGCCTGAAAACTAAGTGAGTGTCTTGTCTATTGACTGGAGAAGTGTCAGCAAACGTCCTGTTTGTTTTGTTTGGGATAGGCTCAGTGGAATCAAAAAAGGCACTTGAGTGGCCAACATTTGACCCTCCGAGGACACTAGCAGCAGAAGCCTATTTAAGAACTGCTTTTTGAGGTCTGGCAGCTCCTCACTCTCAAATTGCAATGGGGGATTGAATTCTATGCTGTTGTCGGTAAGGTTTTCGGGCAGAGGATTTGCCAAGTTTGGTTGCAGAGTTGAAGCTGAGCTATCAGGGTTTCCCTGCAGGCTCCAGAATCTTATCTCCATGGCATGTTTGTCTAACTAGATCTGTGCTTGGAAGTCAGTCTGATGGGCTCAGCTTGCTGTTGAACGAGGAATGCTGTAGGAGACTGGCCACGCAGGAGCAGTTAAGGAACCCATTGGTTAACCTTTCAGACAATGAGAACTGATGGATCCCTAAACCTGCAGTGATTTGACAGAGGGGTGGCACAGGATGCGTGATGCTTGGGTGCTGTTCCCTGGCCTGGTGGATGGGAGATTTGAGGAGAAAGTGAGGTCTGCAGATGCTGGAGATCAGAGATGGAAATGTGTTGCTGGAAAAGCGCAGCAGGTCAGGCAGCATCTAGGGAACAGGAGAATCGACGTTTCGGGCATTAGCCCTTCTTCAGGGATGGGAGAGTTGGTAGTGTTGGGGATGGGTATGAATGCTATGTCAGGGAACTAAGAAAGCATCATTGCTCCTTCGGGTCCACACCCAATGCAGTCAAGACACTTGCCTTTTCATTGAAGCTGCCCTTGCTTCTCTGGAAAAGTCAAAGTTCAAGTGTAAAATGTATAAGGCCTCTGATCTCTATATATTTAAGGCATAATAAGCCTGTTAGCAGGTTGGGTACCTGTTCATCTCTGGGGCAGTCCCTGTTAAGTTCTAATAGTTTGAGGTCAGGTTTAAGATTGGTACAATCCACTTCCTGTGACCCCAACCCAACCATATTTGGGGTTAAAGTTAGCCCTTGTTGTCTAGTTCCATAACATCATGGCTACTTTTTAATCACTAGGATGTGTAAGATACTTTTATATGACCTGATATCCCTCTGACTGTACACTGGAATCCCAGTCATCAAGCATAAAAAAGGCTCTTAAGTACATCAAGTCTACACCAGTCGAAAACCATCACTTAACTTATCCAATCAGTTTTTCCAGCACTTGGCCCATAGCCTTATATGCATTGGCATCATAAGAGTGCCCAACTAAATACTACAAAAAAATGTTATCAGGGTTTCTGCCTCTACCACCTTTTGCATTTCTGCTCCCAGGCGGACCAGTTCAAAATACGTACAACACAGATGGCCTCCTTCTTCAAGGACCGCAATTTCCCCCCCGACGTGGTCGACGGTGCCCTCCACCGCATCTCCTCCACTTCCCGCTCCTCCGCCCTTGAGCCCCGCCCCTCCAACCGCCACCAGGACAGAACCCCACTGGTCCTCACCTACCACCCCACCAATCTCCATGTACAGCGCATCATCCGCCGTCACTTCCGCCACCTCCAAACAGACCCCAGCACCAAGGATATATTTCCCTCCCCTCCCCTATCAGCTTTCCGTAGAGACCACTCCCTCCGCGACTCCCTTGTCAGATCCACACCCCCACCGACCCAACCTCCACTCCCAGCACCTTCCCTTGCAACCGCAGGAGGTGCAACACTTGCGCCCACACCTCCCCCCTCACTTCTCTCCAAGGCCCCAAAGGAAACTTCCATATCCGCCACAGATTCACCTGCACCTCCACCCACATCATCTACTGCATCCGCTGCAGCCGGTGTGGCCTCTTCTATATTGGGGAGACAGGCCGCCTACTTGCGGAGCAATTCAGAGAGCACCTCTGGGCCACCCGGACGAACCAACCCAACCACCCTGTAGCACAGCATTTCAACTACCCCTCCCACTCCACCGAGGATATGCAGGTCATTGGACTCATCCACCGCCAAACCACAACAACGCGACGGTCGGAGGAGGAGCGTCTTATCTTCCGACTGGGAACCCTCCAACCACAGGGGATGAACTTGGACTTCACCAGTTTCTTCATCCCCCCCCTCCCCCCACCTTGTCTCAGCTGAATCCCTCCAGCCCGGCACCGCCTTCCTGACCTGCAGTCTTCTTCTTGACCTCTCCGCCTCCATCCTACTCCGACCTATCACCCTCACCTTGACCTCTTTCCACCTATCACATTTCCAACGCCCCTCCTCCAAGTCCCTCCTCCCTACCTTTGATCTTCTGCTGAACACTCTCTGCTCATTCCTGAAGAAGGGCCTGTGCCCGAAACATCGAATCTCCTGTTCCCTGGATGCTGCCTGACCTGCTGTGCTGTTCCAGCAATAAAGTTTCAACTTTGATCTCCAGCATCTGCAGACCTCACTTTCTCCATGTAGTGAGTTCCACCACCTTCTGGGCAAAAAGAAATTCCACACATTCCTCCTCAACCTCCTTGACTAGTCTGTCTATTTGTTTTGGGCCGATTATTCAAAACTGATGTAGTCTGACCAAGCCTCTGTATAATTCACAAAAAACTTACTTCCTTCTCTTTCATCTGTCCATTGACCTTTAGAGCTTATGTACACGTTTGTACATCTGAATAAATCCCTCTGTTCCTGCACAGCTCCTTGTTTCTCTTTAAACTAGTCAGGTTTGTCAGCCTTGATCTGAGCTTAACCATCTTCTACTTCAAGTTGAAATCCACCAGTTTTCTCTGCTTGCCTAGTCTATTATATGACTATATAACTTTATGCTTGAGTCTACACATTGAATCAAAGCAAGTCCTGAAGACTAAGTGGCACAGAGGCAGACTGGCTTGGCAAAACTGAAAAATCTTTGACAACCCATGCTACATTTATCTTTATAAATGCATTTTCTGTATGGAGCTTTAATAGAGCTCCTTATGCTGTGGATGTTTGAATAGGTTCAGTTCCTTAATATTAAATTTTCATAAGCCTGGGATGTGAAGATGCCATCAGCTCAAAGTCCATTCCTGTCAAGAACTAATGCTCCATTCATGAAACTTGGGCTGAGATTTTTAACTCCCTCTAAGTACACTTGCACAGTTGAAATAGAAGTCTTAGCAGCACTTGAATAAACCCAATATATGCCTATCAGGTTATTACAAATGATTCTATTAAAGTAGCTGGGAAATGTTGGATATTTTCTTATTGCACAATGACAGAGGCCAAGGTGAAATCTGCAAGGTTGTAATGCTGAAGAAAGCATGTGTGGTGTACTGGGGGCATGCTGGGCGGACAGGTCAGAGGTTGAAGCCATCTTCTGTTTACATAATTATTGCATTATTGAGATAGTGAGAGTGTCCCCACCTCTGACCTAGGAGGCCTGGGTTCAAGTCCCACCTACTCCCAGATGTGTGAATTAACATTAAAGGAATAGGTTATTTAGAAAATTTATCTGAATGCTAAAAATGTGGGAATGGAATTCTCCTGCATGAATATCCTCCCAGATATGGGTACATTGCATAAATTGGCAGCCCTTTATAGTAAGCTTATGCAAACGTATTGTCCATGTTTTAAAAAGTTGCCTTTTTTCTCTGAATGAGCAAGTGCTTTCACCAGAGAAAACCTTAATTGTAGATTGACACACCTCCTTATTTAACATTGTTGGTATGATTTCTTTCACTGGACTTGACTAGAAATTAATGTAATGTTTCCTTTCCAAAGGTATCATTTCTGTCAAATGCTCAATAGGATTCTCAGTCTTTGAGATTAATATGTAATAAGGTTCGTAAACCAGCTTCTTTCATTCAAATTTCAAACAAACTTTTGTTATTCAGAAATGATTTGTTTTCTTTTCTCCTGAATGATTTTACAAACTGCACATTCAAGATCACTTGCTCCCACTTAAACTAGCTTTTCGCTATATTTATGACTGTTACCCGACACTTCAATTATGGAATACAATCGATCTCACTTAGTCATCGAGATGTACAGCATGGGAACAGACCATTCGGTCCAACTTGTCCATGCCAACCAGATATCTTAACCTAATCTAGTCCCACTTGGCCCGTATCCCTCTAAATGCTTCCTATTCATATGCCTTTTTAAATGTTGTAATTGTACCACCCTCCACCACTTTCTCTGGCAGCTCATTCCACGCACACACCACCATTTGTGTGAAAGTGAGGTCCCTTTTTATCTTTTTTTTTCTCTCTCACCCTAAACCTATGCCCTCTGGTGCTGGACTCTCCCACTCCAGGGAAAAGACATTGTTTATCCTATCCATACCCCTCATGATTTTATAGTCCTCTATAAGGTCACCCCTCCGCCTCCACTCCAGGGAAAACAGCCCCAGCCTATTCAGCCTCTCCCTATAGCTCAAATCCTTGAAACCTGGCAACATTCATGTTAATCTTTTCTGAACCCTTACAAGTTTCACAACATCCTTCCAATAGAAAGGACACCAGAATTGCAAGTGATATTCCAGCAGCAGTCTAACCAATGTCCTCTACAGCCGCAATATGATATCCCAACTCCTATTCTCTATACTCTGACCAGTAAAGGACAGCATACCAAAGGCTGTCTTTACTATCTTATCTACTTCCACTCTACTTCAAGGAACTATGCACATGCACTCCAAGGTCTCTTTGTTTAGCATAGAGTCATAGAGATGTACAGCATGGAAACAGACGCTTCAGTCCAACCCGTCCATGCCGACCAGATATCCCAACCCAATCTAGTACCACCTGCCAGCACCCAGCCCATATCCCTCCAAACCCTTCCTATTCATATGCCTTTTAAATGTTGTAATTGTACCAGCCTCCACCACATCCTCTAGTAGCTCATTCCGTACACGTACCACCCTCTGTGTGAAAAAGTTGCCCTTTAGGTCTCTTGTATATCTTTCCCCTGTCACCCTAAACCTATGCCCTCTAGTTCTGGACTCCCCGACCCCAGGGAAAAGACTTTGACTATTTATCCTATCCATGCCCCTCAATTTTGTAAACCTCTATAAGGTCACCCCTCAGTCTCCGACGCTCCAGAGAAAACAGCACCAGCCTGTTCAGCCTCTCCCTGTAGCTCAGATCCTCCAACCCTGACAACATGTAAATCTTTTTTGAGCCCTTTCAAGTTTCGCAACATCTTTCCGATAGGAAGGAGACCAGAATCGCACGCAATATTCCAACAGTGGCCTAACCAATGTCCTGTACAGCCGCAACATGACCTCCCAACTCCTGTACTCAATACTCTGACCAATAAAGGAAAGCATACCAAACGCCGCCTTCACTATCCTATCTACCTGCGACTCCACTTTCAAGGAGCTATGAACCTGCATTCCAAGGTCTTTGTTCAGCACCACTCCCTAGGACCTTACCATTAAGTGTATAAGTCCTGCTAAGATTTGCTTTCCCAAAATGCAGCACCTCTCATTTATCTGAATTAAACTCCATCTGCCACTCCTCAGCCCACTGGCCCATCTGGTCCAGATCTTGTTGTAATCGGAGGTAACCCTCTTCGCTGTCCACTACACCTCCAATTTTGCTGTCCTCTGCAAACTTACTAACCATGCCTCCTATGTACACATCTAAATCATTTATATTATCTGAAATGGGACTGCAAGTTGTACAGTTGGTGCTTGATCTACTGGAATGGAGCAGATGCGTTCAATCTCCACTGAGAGAAAGTAGACCAGGGTTATGCAAGGCAGTGTTAACAAACTATATTTTGAATTTGGTGAACTTTGAGAGTCTGAGTTTCAAAGAAAACTGTAGGCTTTAAAATGGTGGCAATCTAGTTAAGAATTTTTCTTTTGTTTTAAAAAAAAACTCAATTTATAAAGGTTAGGAATGGTTTTCATTTCGAACATAATGGTATCCCACATTTCAGCTTTATCAACTCCAATAATAGTGCCAGCAATGTGACTGTTCAGTTTGAATATGGCTCAACTCCAAAAAGCCATAAATGTCCTGCAGCTAAAGTAATGTTGAGATTATATGGTGGCCTATTACTTCAAGATGGCAGTTCTCGTGCTCCCAATAAATAAGTATTGAATAGCTCATCCTTTTTCTATATCGAAGTATCAGTGGTTTAATATTTGTCATGATTTCTGGCTGCTTTAAAAAGAAAATCACTTCAGGAAACGCTTATTAAAAGCAAGTTGTGCCAAAATAATGAAGGATTCAATGTCTTGGACAAATGGTGTTTTGGTCTGACATTGTAGTAAAAGGACTAATTTTATTCAATGAACTTGTATTAATTTTGCCTTGAGTACACTTCACAGTATTACATTTTAGACTGAGTCGCAGGTGATCTATCTTAGCTGATGGAAATAACCTTATCATAATTATATTCTTTGTGGAATGTATTATACTCCGAAAGGTATTTAATTTTTTAAAATGAAAAATTAGACTGACTTGGAATCACAATGAAACAGTGAGGTTCTTAGCTTGGCATCTCTACTTAAGCAAATTGAAATACCCCACACTGTTTTGTGTAGATAACATAATACTGGTGATGAATATAAAACTGTATTGAATTAACTCCAGATGTGCATGTGTCTCCTGCTGAATTTCAATCCAAACATCCCCCTTTTTATCCACTTTATACTTGCAGTTATCTTTCATTTTACTGTATACATTTTGAGCTCCAAGTTACCATTACGTGCAGACATGACTGTTCCTGTGCATTAGCAACTGCTTGTTATTCCAGCTAGTCCCCTTTTTTTTTGTTTCCATGCATGGCACACAAAAGGTAAAGTGGCTGTATCTTGTGATTGTGAACATGTGGGCTGTTGGCTTTTTCTCCATTGTCTGCTCGTGGGATAATGTGCTCTCTGACTTGATTTGAAAATCTTTTCAGCTGACTCTGCTAACTTGCATTTGCTGTGTTTGGCAAGGCAGTCTTTTCATTGTATGACTTTTGCATCAAAATTTTGTTTTTCTACAGTCCTTCCTCCTCTGTCTTGCACTTTTTTTTTTGAGTCAGTTGGCGTGGCCTCCAAAACACTGAATCGCATTTTGGAGAATTAAAGATTATCAATTTTGAGATTTTAACTTATTTTTACTCCCAAATAGCTACGCTTTCACATCTAATACCTGAAATTCTGACTGCTAATGACTATTGCAGTTCTGCTGTAGCCAGTGTTGGGACTACAACCATTCAAGTGATACGTTAACGATCTGGACGAAGAGACTGAGGACATTGTTGCAGAAGACACAACGATAAGTGGAGGGACAGGTAATGTTGAGGAAGCAGGGAGGCTGCAGAAGGTCTTCAAGAGGCTGGTAAAGTGGGCAAAGAAGTGGCAGATGCAATAGCGTAAGTTTATCCATGATTGTAGGAGGTATAGAGATGTAGACTATTTTCTAAATGGAGAAGGGATTCAGAAATCTGAAGCACAGAGTCCTAGTTCAGGATTCTCTTAAGATTAATGTACAGGTTCAGGTGGCAGTTGAAGCACATGTAATGTTAGCCGAAGTTTCAAGAGGGCTAGAATGCAAGAGCAGAGATGTACAGCTGAGGCTATATAAGACTCTGGTCAGACCAAATTTGGAATATTGAGTAGATTTGGGCCCCATATTGAAACAAGGATGTGTTAAGGGAGGGGTTCCAGAGGCCACTTTAAAAGAACGATTGCGGGGATGGAGGGCTTGTCATATGAGGAGTAATTGAGGACTTTGGGTCTGTACTTGATGGAGTTCAGAAGAATGAAGGGAGAATCTGATTTAAAGTTAGAATACTGAGCAGCCTGGGTAGAATGAACATGGACAAGCTGTTTCCGCTAGTAGGAGAGACTAAGACATGATGGCACAGCCTCAGTGAAATGATGGGCGGCAGAGTGGCACAATGGTTAGCACTGCTGCCTCACAGCGCCAGAGACCCGGGTTCAATTCCCACCTCAGGCGACTGACTGTGTGGAGTTTGCACGTTCTCCCTGTGTCTGCGTGGGTTTCCTCCGGGTGCTCCGGTTTCCTCCCACAGTCCAAAGATGTGCAGGTCAGGTGAATTGGCCATGCTAAATTGCCCGTAGTGTTAGGTAAGGGGTAAATGTAGGGGTATGGGTGGGTTACGCTTCGGCAGGTCGGTGTGGACTTGTTGGGCCGAAGGGTCTGTTTCCACACTGTAATGTAATCTAATCTAATCATGACCCTTTTAGAACTGAAATGAGGAGTTTCTTCACAGAGGTTAATGAATCTGTGAAATTCATTGCCACTGAAGGCTGTGGCTGTGTATTAAAGACAGAGGTTCTTGATTAGTAAGGTGATTTAAGGGTGACCAGGAGAAGACCGGAGATTGGGAAACACATAAACCATGATTGAATGGTGGAGCAGACTGAATGGCTTAATTCTGTTCTTATATGTTATGATCTTGCTATAACATTGGTCTCTTTAAATTTATTTGACTTCTCTGTGAGCATTGTTCCAGAACTTAAGCTTTGTATTCAAGCTTTTCACTTTTGGATTGGTATCTGATTTAACTTCACACAGGTCTGTGAAGTTCATAACGTTGCAGAAAGCACCTAGTGTCCATCTGGCACTTCAGATTAATTTTGTACATTCTTCATCGCAATAGTTTAAAAACCACTTTCCTCCTTTACACTCTGCCAACCTATGAATCATTGAAATCTTTGTCTGACAGGTCTCCAGTAACCACACATGATTTTGTCTGAATCACTGTCTGACATCTTTATAGGCTTGAATATCTGCTTCCTAGCTAAATACGGTGTACAAAATAATTTAGCTCTATGCAGTTAAACCACTTTTTTTTCCATTCTGGATATGTTTTCCTTTGTGATGACCTCTACAATATTTACAACTTGACTGTCACCCTTGTTTTTTTTTCCTGTTGGCTCATCTGTGGATTGTTATTGCTTTTCTGTACGTTGTACTTGAAAGATGCAGGCAGGTTTTCAACTCAGTGGCCAAGCCCTCCATATTGTAGGGACACTCACCTGTTCTCCCATGTGCATGCTATCGCTGTTGCTTCTACAAGCTCTGACCTTCTGAACATATTTATAACCTGCTTCAAGAGTCAGATTCTTTCTTGTTTTGTTTTGTTAGCACTGTCATGGTAGGTTTCTTATGCTTAAAATAGTTGTCTTTGAGTTAGCTTCTTTTTCTAATTGCCCAATTTCAAGGTTCTGCAAGCTGTGTTAGTGCTGTTTTGTATTAATCAATGGACTCTCTATTGCCTTGGTCCCTATCATTAAGCATGTAAGCTTGTTTGGAGTTCAGAATACCTTCAAAGCTTCCAGCATTTGCATTTTTCTGCTCTTCAGAGATTTAGATCAGAACATACTTTGAAACAGTCTCTTCCCAACAATGAATTTTAAAAAAGTGTTGTGATTTGTACCTTTTTTTAATTTTACTTGACAAATCTGTTCCTATTTCACAAATCTGCTTTTGTGTATGGAAAAGCATTTTAGTTTTGCTTCATGTCCTTCATCATTTGAACAGGAACTGATAGGGGAAAAGAAGTTGCCTTTTTTAAAACTTGTTTTAACTGTAGCTTTGATTTTAATAGCAGCTGACAGCTTTGTATGTTCCTGTGTCCCCTCGCCATTGGCTGTGCTTTCCTATAGCTCAGCAACATCTCCTCAGTGCGATGTCTGACACTTTTTTGAGTATAGCCCTGCACTGAATTTATCATGAGGACTTTGTTGAAGTTAGCTTTAAGATGTTCACTTGCAGTGTATGTGCTTCACGATTAATTTGATTATGACAGACGAAGAGGGACATCTATTATTTGAATGGT
Organism: Chiloscyllium plagiosum; assembly: GCF_037043375.1. NCBI lineage: Eukaryota > Metazoa > Chordata > Chondrichthyes > Orectolobiformes > Hemiscylliidae > Chiloscyllium > Chiloscyllium plagiosum. The sequence continues at coordinate 79,015,062 of NW_028270143.1, forward strand.
GATATGTTGGGACATACAATTGGATTGGGAGTCCTTGTACAACAATCGGTGAAAGTAGGCTGGCAGATGTAGCAAGCAATTCGGAAGGAAAATGGTACACTGGCTATCACTGCAAGAGGATTTGAGTTCAGAAATAGGGATGTCTTATTGCAGTTGTACAGGCCCTTGGTGAGACTGCACCTTGAGTATTGTGTAGTTTTGATCACCCTACCTAAGCGAAGGTATACTTACCACAGTGGGATTGCAGCCTGTGTTCACTAAACTGGTTCCAGGAATGACAGGATAGTCATGTGAGGAGAGATTATTTCTACTGGGTTTGTATTTACTTGAGTTTAGAAAGGTGAGAATGGATCTATTTGGAGCATATGTCATAGGAAACATCCTGCCTGCATCTGGTCTATGATTGGGGATTCTAGAACCAGGGATCACAGACTCAGGATATTGGCAGGTCGCATTTAGGATTGAGATGAGAAAGATTTCTTCACCCAGAAGATGGTCAGTCTGTGGAATTTACTACCAGAGAGAGCTGCTGTGTTCGAGAAAGAAAGAGATTAGATAAACATTTAGAGGTCAGATAAAGCAGAACATGGCTTTGAGCTATAGAATAAACCATGATCATATTGAATGGCAAGTTATGGGAGACTCTGATCTCCCATAACTTTGTATTATAGTATGCTATTGGAGCTCCATTCTCCAGTAACTCCTCCCTAAATTATTTTCCATTACTCCTCCTGCATTCTTTAAAAATCTGCTGAAAAAATGTATCAGTTTGTTTGTTCAGCAATTGTGGGTAAGGTGTTTTTGTGCAGAATTAATATATTCTTTGGGAGTTCCCCTTTTATGTACAAATTACACTTACATTAAAGCAAGTTATTATAGCTGAGGCCAGTCAATACAAGTAACAGATTCAGTAATTTCTTTGAACCCATTGAGTAAAAACAGCTGAGATGACCTGTAAGTATCTCACAGCTGTGTTAATTCATTTAGATTTGTACTGAGCACTAGGATTGTTGAAAAAGCTATGTACTAATAATCTAGTTGCACCATTCAATGTGATCTGGAATGCATATAATTACTGTACTGTTTGGAATAATTATAAGCAAGATTTGCTATTTTTGCAGGATAAACAAACTGAATCACAAAGTAATTCCTGGAATGTTGATAGAAATCCCACGTAATTAGAATGGAAATAAGATGAGTGGTTTACAACAGTGGAGTAAGTTATGTTTGTAATTAATAAATTATAACTAACAATTTTACTGAAAGCATTGATATCATTTTGGGGTGTCTTTTTAAAGTAATTTTGGATTTTAAAAATTGGCTGTTTGAATATATGTCTGGATGATGCAACTGATGTATAATGCCTGCGAAGATTTAATGACGAATTTTTTTTAAATTGAGAATTTGTGATTTAAATTTTGGGAAATTATGATATTATCAGTGTATAATTAGTTCTGAATGAAGGTAATCTATGAAATTGGTTGTGCTATCCTTTTTTCATTTTAAAAAATTGATTATGCAAATAGTAGTTGTAAGTACGTATGACTTGCTGTAGTTGAAAATGAGCCATCGGGAGATTTACTATGCCTCTATTGCACAGACCAATGTGGAACATTTACTTGAGAAAAACTATAATAGGAGAGAGAACATTTATTTTAAGATTGAATTAAGTGTGAGGCATGTTAGCGGGCAGTTGAATAATACAAGAATAGAGTTTGGCTTGTCAAGGATCGATCAGCATAAATTTATTTTCAAATGGATTTTGCTGATTAATTTAATGTGGTGAGCATGACTATACTATAGCATTCCTTTGTCACCTAAATGATGAGCCTCTTATGGTGACTTGAGCTGTTGTTCTGAAGTCTGGGAGATCTTGATAAATGCTCAGTTGTTGGTATTTAAATTTCACTTAGCAGAATGGGCTTTGTGAAGGCTGCTATCTTTCACTCTGATTCATGGTCAAAAGTTGCATGACACCAGGTCATATTCCAACAGGTTTATTTGAAAACACAGGCTGTTGGAGCCTCTCTTTTCCATGTGCTAGTGAGGCCCAACAGCCTGTGTTTTCAAATAAACCTGTTGGACTATAACCTGCTGTCATGTGGTCTTTGACCTTGTCCAACCAAGTCCAACACTGGCACTCCACGGCTGATTCACTTTGTAATATTGATCTCCAGGTTTTAGAACAATAAATCAAGTCACTGGAAAAGTCATCTGGGCCAACCAACTCACCTGCAAAGTTCTGAAGCAAGTTCCCTCCACCTCACTATTGAAGAACTGTTTCTTGGGTGAAGTTTAGTATGCTTTCCGTTTTATTGGTCAAAGCATTGAGTAGAGTTAGGAGGTCATGTTGCGGCTGTATGGGACATTGATTGGGAAAATTTTGGAATATTGTGTGCAATTCTGATCGGTTATGAAACTTGAAAGGGTTCAGAAAAGATTAACATGGATGTTGCAAGGGTTGGAGGATTTGAGCTGTAGGGATAGGCTGAATAGGCTGGGGCTGTTTTCCCTGGAGCATTGGAGGCAGAGGGTTGACCTCGGAGGTTTATAAAATCATGAGGGGCATGGATAGGATAAATAGACAAGATCCTTTCCCTAGGGTGGGGGAGTCCAAAACTAGAGGGCATACCTTTTAGGTAAGGGGCAACCTTTTCACAAAAGGGTGGTGCATGTGAAAGAATGAGCTGTGAAGGGACGTGGTGGAGGCTGATAAATTGCAACACTTAAAAGATATCTGGATAGGTATATAAATACGAAGGATTTAGAAGGATATGGGCCAAATGCTGGCTAATTAGGTTAGGATATCTGGTCGGAAGGGCTCATGCCCGAAACGTTGATTCTCCTGCTCCTTGGATGCTGCCTGACCTGCTGCATTTTTCCAGCAACACATTTTCAGCTAGGATATCTGGTCGGCATGGACGATTTGGACCAAAGGGTCTGTTTTTGTGCTGTACATCTGACTGTAGAGTATTTTGCAGAATTTATGAAAATGCATGACATTCAGACATTTAAAAAAAAAACACATTTCTAATATCAAATGGTCAACTGTGACCACGTTCATTGATTCTAGTTCCTGAATAGCTACGACTCTGAAGAACAGTCTGACTGTGTATGTGACTGATTTTAAACAGTCTTTTCTCAACTGAAGAACCAGCTACTGCACGTACATTACTATCAAGATGAGGTTCAGCAAAGTCCACAATTTTAAAATGATCAAAGCCAAGTGACTTATGAAGCTTGGATTTTATTAGATATGAGTAACACAGAATGATCTTCCACCAAGTTCATGTGCAAAGCTAATCAGCTACTAATTTGACTAATTATTGGACCCTTTCAGATAAGGGGAATATTTACAGATTACAAAGTAAAAGACCAGTAGGAAATTAAAAGAAATCAAATTAAGAACTAAGTAAACAAGGGCAGCACGGTGGTTAGCACTGCTGCCTCAGCACCAGCGATCCAGGTTCGATTTCAGCCTCTGGTGACTGAGTGCGTGGAGTTTGCATGTTCTCCCAGTGTCTGTGTGGGTTTCCTCCCACAGCCCAAAGATGTGCAAGTCAGGTGAATTGGCCATGCTAAATTGCCCAGTGTTATGTGCATTAGTCAGGTGATGTGGCCCTGACAACTGACCAATTCAGGGGACAGGAGAGTGTGACAATGAGAGAGGCAGGTAAAAGGATCCAGGAGGTAATGCTGCCTCACTCTTGACCTTGCCTAACAGGATTGAGGTTCTTGCTTTCTTGGGGGATGCGCAACTGATCATAGCACCATAATACAGGGAGTCATTTGTGGGGGTGTAGGGAGTGTGGAAAGAAATCAGAGATATGGTCAAGGGAACAGACACTTCTGTGTGGCCAGGATTGAAAGTCCTGAAGACTCCTGTTGTCCGCCTGGTGCCTGGGTTCAGGATATCTCAGCTGGACTGCAGAAGGACTTGAAGTGGGAAGGGAAAGATCCAGTTCTCGTGGTCCATGTTCCAATAATATTGTTGGAATGAGGCCCTGTTAAGGGAATATGAGCAGCTAGGTGCTAAATTATAAAGCAGAACTGAAAAGGTAATCTCTGGATTACTATTTGAGTCATGAGCAAATTGAGAGATTTGACAAGATTAAATCAGCAAATGCATGGCTCAAAGATTGACCTGAGACAAATGAATTTGAATTGTGGGTCATTGACATCCATATTAAGGGAGGAGGGAGCTGATCTGATGGGATAGGCTCTACCTGAATCATGCTGGGATCAGAATTCAAGGACTTGGGAGTCCTAATTCACAATTCTCTTAAGGTTGGCATGCAGGTTCAACTGACAGTTAGGAAGACAAGTGCAATGTTAGCATTCACTTCAAGAAAACAAGAGCAGAGATGTACTGCTGAGGCTGTATAATACTCTAGTCAGACCACATTTGGAATATTGTGAACAGTTTGGGCCTTGTGTTTTAAGGAAGGATATACTTGTTGAAGGTGGTCCAGAGGAAGTTTACAAGAAGCATCCCTGGGATGAAGAACTTGTTGTTTGAGGAGCAGTTGAGGACTCTGAGTCTTTATTCGATGGAATTTAGAAGGATGGGTGGGAGATGGATCTGATTGAAACTTACATTCTATCCAAGCCTCTCTGTATTCTGTATGTGGAGAAGATGAGGATCTTGAGGGCACAGCCTCAGAGTGCAAAGACACTGTTTTAGAATTGACATGAGGAATTTCTTCAGCCAAAGGGTGGTGAATTGTGTGGAACTTGATGCTGCAGAAGGCTGTGGAGGCTAAATCCTTAAGTGTGTTTAAGATTGAGACATGTTCTTGATTAGTAGGGGGATCAAAGGTTGTGTGGAAAAAGGTAGAAGAATGGAATTAAGTAACATAGGAATAGATTCCCTATAGTATGGAAGCGGGCTCTTTGGCCCAACCAGTCCACATCGACCCTCCGAAGAGCAACACACCCAGACCCATTCCTCTACCCTACATTAACCCCTAACTAATGCACCTAACACTACGGGCAATTTAGCATGGCCAATTCACCTGACCTGCACATCTTTGGATTGTGGGAGGAAACCAGAGCACCCGGAAGAAACCAACGCAGACACTGGGAAAATGTGCAGACTCCTCAGTCTCCTGAGGCTGGAATTGAACCTGGGTCCCTGGTGCTGTGAGGCTGCAGTGCTAACCGTACCGCCCTATCAACCATTACTGAATGGCAGAGTAGAGATGATCGGCCAAAATAGGCTAATATTGCTTTTAGACCAAAAGATATAATTATCTGGCTTACTTTTCAGTACTTAAAATTATAATATTCCTAGATGTATGTCTTCCATAAGAAGGAAGAATTAAAATTGCCTTACTGAAGGTTGGATGCCAAAATGCACAGTTGCATGTGTCAAGTTTACTACTTTTTTGTTTTTCTCTTTATTTTAGCAGAACATTCCACCTATGATACCAGATGTGTGGTCATTTGAGAATGTGTTGGATGGCTCAGTAATTATGGACTCCCATTTGTAGCAAAGTTGGCAAGGAGTGTGAATTGAAAACTACTGTATGCAAAAAAAATGTTTAAGCTTGGCTTCCTGCTGGAAATGGATGATGAGCTTTTAAGCTTCCATAGTTATGATTTGGGGCTGGGTTTAAATTTGGCTTATTGGGGTGGCTTTTTAAATGGCGACAATTTCATTATTAAAGATAGAAGTGGAAACTTTATCTTGTACCTTAAGATTTGCTAGTTGGACCAGTTATTGGTGAAAACAGTGCGAGTTACTGACTGCAGTTGGACCTCCATATAAAGACGTTGTTACTAATTGTCCACTTTGAGGCCAGAAGCAAGTGAAGTGAGTTTTTTTGTAAAAATGGCTGTTACTATTAACAAATGTAACATGTTTATTGCTGTCAAATACTTTGGCATCTATTAGCTTTCTTTCAGAACATTCTTGATATAACTTTTTGATATTCGAATCTGATTCTATGACTTGACTGAATTGAGCTTCTCCCACAAGAAGAGTCAGTTGTGAGCTAATTGACATGCAATACAGGATTGTTGGATGTTTTGTAAAAGTAAATTTATTGAGTTTCTGATTGAAAATTCTGCTGAAAATGGCATTTGAACTTGAACCAATCAGTTCAATTCAAAAGAAAGTGAGGTCAATGTAATCCTGATTGTTTTGCTTTCAGCAACTCGCAGACATCCAGATGTGCACTTACCTACAGACAAATTAAATTAATTCCTAATTTGAGTGATTTTCTCTCTGGTGCTTTTGCATATTGCTTAATTACCCCACTAATTTGAAATCATTATTTGTTTGCATGAATAGTATTTAAAACTACTTTGGAAACTGTACATATTCTCTGAAGGGCTAACTTATTGCCAGCATGATATTGGAATCTGTAATCACTCCAAACTAATTACTCCACTGGCTGTTTTACTATCCCTTTTCTGCACCCTTCCTTCCCATTTCACTCGTATTGTTGTTGAAACCAGAACTGGACATGATGCTGGACTATTAGGGCAGCATGGTGGCTCAGTGGTTAGCACTGCTGCCTCACAGCGCTAGGGACCTGTGTTCGATTCTATCTCTTGGTGACTGAAGTTTGCACATTCTCCCCATGGCTGCATGGGTTCCCTCCCACAGTCCAGCGATCTGCAGGTTGGGTGGATTGGCCATGGGCAATGCAGGGTTACAGAGATGGGCTAGAGGGCTTGGTCTGGATGGGATACTCTTTTAGAGTGTCAGTGTGGACTCAATGGGCTGAATAACCTGCTTCTACACAGTAGGGATTCTGTGGTTAATGCTGTCAGAATTCCAATGAGATGATGCTATTTGAGCACAAGCATTTCTTAGGTCTCTGCCCCTCTATTGAAGGTTTGAAAGCAGTTGACCAGCAGTTCAAGATTGTCGAAAAAGAATAGTGAACTGTATCCTGAGTTTGAAGCCACAAATGTTTCATGTCTAATTCTGAAACTTAAAAATAAAGAACACGGACTACACTTTGAAAGGGATTAAATTATCCTGAGTTTCTGCATAGCACTTTATCAAAATCTCTTGAGTACTTCAAACTGAATTCCTTTTTTGTTGTTGAGGGGCTGGGGGAGGTGAATGCAGCCACTATTATGTAGTAAACATATCCCTCAGTGTTGACCTAGTTCTAAAAGGCAAGGTTCACTAGCCAAACAATACATCAATGTCACAGCAAAATATGTTGACTCATGTAATACGTGATACAAATGACATGCTTTTTAGCAACTCAACAAACATTATCTACCTCTGGATAGAAAAATCTTGGCCACAGAACCCCTCTAAGTACAGGTTAAAAACTCAAAGTCTAATAACATATGTCCAGTGTTTGATTTTATTGAGAAATATATTCAGTGGGTGCTAGAGACCAGACCAACCATAGTAGTTGCTTGTACAATTGCTAACTTTGCTTGCATATGTTTCTGAAGAATTCACCATGGGGTGACTTGTCATCACAGCCTTGGTCTAATCAAAAAAGCCTTTTACAACTATTTTAGACACATGTTTATGATGTTCCTCCTGTGTTTCTAAGGAATCCATCTTTACTTTCTGCAGATGATTCGGCAATCCTAGCTGACTAGGAGAAAGTGAGGACTGCAAATCCTAGACTGCTGACAATCCTAACTGGTAGCAGAGGGGTTGATATATGCTAAGAAGACCTTTTTATTCTTCGACCCCTAGTTGACAAATTGATTGAATCCATTGCAGGCAGTATGGCTATAGAAATGTTCAGTTGAGAGCACAAACAAGCTCTGTTGAACAATCTTTGTGCGTGCTAGAGGTTGACATTGATTTGGATTCTGGGCATGTCTTTCCAACAAATGAGTAAAAAATATCAGCCAGCCATTTTTCAACCCATCACCTCACTGCAGCCCCAATACAACAATGAATACTGTGTATATTTTCTTCCTACTTTTATGCACATGCAGTATATTACCATTATTAAGCACTGAAAACCAACTTTTGAAAATTGATATTTTAAAATCCTAAAATGTATGACTTTTCCAAATAAAATCTTTATCTGGTCATGTGTAATTACTCCTCCAATCCCTGTATATAAGTGACTGACTCATTTTTTTTTCCCCCTTTTTTTTTGATTGGATGCTGGTGTTAATAGCTCAAAATGCAGCTGCAAGTTGGTTATTTCTGGCCTTCTGAGTAGATTAGCTTTTGCAGTGTCCCTCATCTAGGACTTAAGTGGTGACTTTAGGGGTGAATTTCTGCCCCACTTAATTCCTGTACATTTGGCAGATTTAGTATGGTTGAAATGAGAAAGTGGGCTCATGGGAATCAGTACTAAATCCCTGTTATTTTATAAGGTAAACTCTCTTGACATTTTTCCTCTGGCTACAAACCTGCCTATTTTGTGTAAAATTGTTTAATTTGCTGTTTGTATTGAAATGTGATTTTTCCCATTTGTAATTACCAACTGTTTAACTCTCCGAATCACTGACTCTGTGAAAGTGGTTTTGTTGTTTGCTGGCTGATGTGAAAATGTAGTTCTGAGTTACATTACCCATTGGGGAAAATCCCAAAGGCTGAATGCTTGATTAAAATACAAGATGTCTTTTCAGTGGGAAATACTTAATTGCTTCTCCATGATACTCTTTCTGGGATCTGAAAATAGTCCTGAGTCCTTTGTCGTGCCCAATAGTGTCTCGCAGTGAGATGGCCATGAAAGAAAGAAACAATATGCCTAGTTTGTACAAACCATGCTGATCACGGGCAATACAAGCATATGTATGGTTTGTCTGTGACAATGATATGAGTTAGTCACTCTATTTGCCATCTCCTATGTCTGCTTTGCAGCTGTATGAGGAAGACTTCTTTCTGGTCAAATAAATCCACTAACTCTCAGCTGTCCATTGAAAGTGAAATTCTTGCAGATTCTTGAACCTTAATCAGTCTTTATCAGCATTGTCCTTTTAAGAACTGTGGGAGAAAGAGTGAAGGTGGGTGGCAGACTGCCTGAAATTTAGCTCCTTGTCCTTTATGGTGAGAGGCTCCTAACTCTGACTACTCTGAACAACTGATGTCCCAGTCCCTGGACAGGTACAAGAGGCTGTTCTTGACTTACTGTATGGGACCCCTGACTGTCTCACATGTGAGACCGCGCACTGCTGACAAACATGACAGTCTTCCTGGCATTATGTCTGCACTAAACAGCATAGCATTATGGCAGTATTTTGAGCCTGGCACCTCTAGTTTAGGGGTAACCTAAGGCGGGAATGCTGTGAGCATTCAAATGAGTGATACTAGGACAGCAAGCAAGCAGCCTGGAACTGCAGCCTGGTCCTGTCCATGAACTGGGTGCATGTCTCTGACCATACAATGTCCTTGCTGCAGCACTACAATGATAGTTGCTGGGATGCCCCAAAGTGCAGCATTTTGAAGTGTAGCAGTATACCATACATGGAACAGAGATGTGGCATGAGGATTCTTTGGTGCTAGCCACTGTCTGTGGACTTCAGATGCACATGGCCAGTGCCAGTGTGTGTGCCCTGAGATGTTGATACCTGGCATCTAACATTGCCCTTTCTGGAGCAAGTGATGAGCTGGAGTCTATAGGTGCCTTCCATGTTAAGAATAGCCAGTGTCCAATCAGCCCAAGGTAGTTGATAGGATTAAAAAGTTGAATATTAATGAAGTGGGATTTGGCGTTAATAGGGTTATTTACAAACAAATCCCACAGTTTATACTGCAGGAAATTATTATTTGTATAATTTTTAATGATATTTGGGGTGAATCTGTCTGGTTTTTGAGTTAGTAATTGGTTGATTCTTCTGTGTGACTTGAGTATATCTGTAACCATGGTGATTTAAAACAAAAACGTTTTGAAGCCTGGCTAGGGAGTGAATGGCTTTTTTGGACTTTTGTTTCTTTGTTTGTGACTGAGCTTAGTAAATAATGGGGCCTTCCTCCAAAGGCTTGTTAGTTTTGGAATCTGTAATTTAAAAAAAACTGAAGGCTCATAACAGATTTTTCATTTCAAATTTAACTTAGAGTATTTTATTCCTGAGAAGATCTTGGAAAGGGTGATTGTTTCAAACAGTGATTCTGAGAAGGGAGTTGTAGATTTAGTGAATTAGATTACCTTGGTGTAAAAATCCCAGTCCAGAAGTGTCCGGTTTAAAAACCTGAAAATGGCTATTTAGCTGAGTATATTCAAATTATTTAATCTGTGCTGGCTCCAAGAAGAAACTTTCACAGTTCCAGTCTAGAAGTTGAAGTCCAGTGACTTAACCCTACAGAGGTATTGGGTACTGATATTGGTATAAGTATTATATAAATTGTTTTGAGTGCTGTACCAGGAGTGATGTTTTGAGAACTATATCATAAACGTTTTAGGCATACTACAAAGTCTGTTTTATTTCCTTTTCAATTTATGAAGGAGAGTTGTGGGACCAATGGGATTATACTTGTGTTTAAATCTTTTGAATTGATATTGAGTAAAAGGTGGTAGTCATGTCATCTTAGGTAAAAACAATGACTGCAGATGCTGGAAACCAGATTCTGGATTAGTGGTGCTGGAAGAGCGCAGCAGTTCAGGCAGCATCCGAGGAGCAGTAAAATCAACGTTTCGGATTCCCGATGAAGGGCTTTTGCCCGAAACGTCGATTTTACTGCTCCTCGGATGCTGCCTGAACTGCTGCGCTCTTCCAGCACCACTAATCCAGAGTCATGTCATCCTGTTTTTTTTCCCCTCAGCTGAAGCAAAATGCTCAGACAATGTAGTTTTACCTTTTTATTCCGGGCCCTGGAGGGAGAGAGGACAATTGCCCATGTGCATAGAAACATGAGTTTTCAGTCGTCTCTGGAACACCAGTTTCTTGATGAACTATATAGTTTTTTTATAGGGAGGAGCATCCAGATAAGGCAGCATACATATTGATTGGGTGACCACTACAATCAGCAAGTGTCAATAGTTAAGATTAAGCCATTTGTTATGCAATAAATGTTCGTAACCTTAACTGGCTTCACATAATGAATACTTTTCACCTTGTTAAATTGACCTTGCATACTGAATGCTTCCAGTATTGTTAAATGGCTCTACATAATGAATGCTTTTCCACCTTGTTAACCTGGTTACTCTTGTCTCCAGCACCCCATTGTTAACTAAGTTCTTATCTGATCTGAGTCATCCTCAGCTGAACCTCTTGTTTCACAAAACTCAGAACTTAACTCCTTCCCTGTCTGCTTATACCCTATAAACATTCTCAACCATAGTCTTATTAGAGGCAACTGGTGGTGGTTTAAGCTGAGGCTGTTCATGCCTCCGGTGAGGGAAGAGGTTGAGAAGGCGAGTCCTTCATGGTGAATGCAGCTGGTGTGGGAATTGAACCCATGTTGGCATCACAGTATTTCAAATCAACTGTCTAACCCACTGAGCAAAACCAACTATTGTGGATAGACTGATTGGATAATTCTGTTTTGTCGTCACTTCTTTTGTATTAAACTTCCATTTTATTGTTAAAGCAAAATTTGAAACACTGCATCTTTGTTTTAGGAAGAGACCATTTTGTTAAAATAACCAACAACTAAAATTGTGATCTATCAAGGTGGGATCCTATTTGGGATCTGATTTTACTGATAATATCAGCTAGGATTATAAAATCCCTTTTTAAAATTCAACTCCTCACTACCTAAGAATTCTTGACATTTGAGCTTAGTTGTTGTTGCATTTTTAACTTTGTACAAAAGGTCCAGCAAAGCCTTTTTCAATTCTACACCATTTCTTGCTGCAGTCCATGTTGTTCAGGTCCCTACAGTATTTAGTCCACAGGTTTAGCCAAATAGTTTAGTTGATATGGGTTGGTCTCGCATGCTGTTGCATTAGTTAAGTGTGCCAAGTAAGGAATCACTGATTTGATGTGGTGCCTGTAGAATGAATGGCATCAGCATAGAGTGCAAAGTACTGAATCAATTTGGGCCCATAGAAGTCACTAATGTTATATGACACATCCTTTGTTATATTTTGTAGCCATACTCTGAGCATTTCTTATTGTATGCATTTTTGTTTTACTCATTAAATCCAATTCCAGAAATGGTAACAATGGCAGCAATCATTGATTTGTTCTTGTTTTTTAAAAAATCTGGTTCGCTAAAGCAAGAGAGGCAAAGAAATAGTAAATGGAATATAATGTGCCAGATTGTGAGATAGACTGGTTTCTAAATGGAGTGAGACTTGAGAAATCTGCAGCACAAAGGGACTTTGGCAGTCTTTAATTCAAAATTCTGAATGCGAGCATGTTGGTTTAGTTTGCGGTTAGGAACTGCAATGTTGGCATTCATTTCAAGACTGCTAGAATACAAGAACAGGGACGTATTGCTGATAGAAGTAAATTACTTCAGATGTTGGAACCTGCACTGAAAACAAAACTGCTGGAAATCGGTGGGTCAGGCAGCATCTGTGGAGAGAGATCAAGCTAACGTTCCGAGTTTAGATGACTTTGTCAGAGCGCTGAAGAATAGTGTAGACTCCATGTTAGCTTGATCTCTCCACACGGATGCTGCCTGGCCCACTGCAATTTCCAGCATTTTTTGTCTTCAGATCTGTTGCTGATGCTGTATAAGGCTCCAGTCAGACTGCATTTGGAACAATGAGAGTAATTTTGGGCCCCATATCAAAGGGAAGGATGTGCTGGCATTGGAGGGGATTCAGAGGAGGTGTACAGGAATGACTCTGGGAATGAAGGGCTGCCACATGAGTCGTTGAGGACTCTGGCTTTGTAGTTGATGGAATTTAGTAGGATGAGGGGAGGGGGCAGGGGATCTGATTGAGGCTTGGATACTGAGAGGCCTGGATAGAGTGGCCAAGGAGAATATGTTCCCACTAGTAGGAGAGACTTGGGCCTGAGGGCACAATCTCCGTGTGAAGGGATGACCCTTTAGAACTGAGATAAGGAGAAATTTATTCAGCCAGGAGATGGTGAATCTGTGGACCTCATTGATTTGACCTCCCAAGTCCCTCTGCAGCTTTGTCTCGATCTTGAATACACTCCCAGGTGCTTGATTTGCTAGGGGATCAAGGGAGGAGAAGGCAGGAGAATGGGGTTGAGAAACCTATCGGCCACTATTTTGAATGGTGGACTAAATGGCTGAATTCTGCTCCTGTTTTATAATCTTGAAGTCCTTTTTTAGAGAAGGAAACCAGCTGTCCTTATCTGCTCTGGGCAAAAGTGAAGACTGCGAGTGCTGGAGATTAGAGTGGTGCTGGAAAAGCACAGCAGGTCAGGCAGCATTCAAGGAGCAGGAAAATAGATGTTTCAGGCAGAAACCCTTCATCAGGATTCCTGGATGAAGGGTTCCTGCTCCTTGGATGCTGCCTGACCCGCTGTGCTTTTCCAACACCATTCTAATCTTGACTCTTATCTAGTCTGGTCTACATGTGACTCCAGCTGGCAATATGCCTGAACCTTAATTACCCCCCTAAAATGGCCCAGCAAACCACTAAGTACACAGGAACTTGGGGATGGGAAACAAATTGTGGCTCAGCCAGTAATGCTGCCATCCGATGAAAGGGGTGCCAAGTTAGGATTGAGATGAGGAATTTCTTCTGATGGTTGAGTCTTTGGAACTCCTTGCCACAGATGTGGAGGCAGACTCCTTGGGTATATTTAAGTCTGAGAAACATACGTTCTTAAACAGTAGAGGAATCGAGGATTATAAGGAAAAGGCCGGAAAGTGAACGTGAGGTATATCCGGTCAGCCACAACCCTATTGAATAGCTCAGCAGACTTCGATTTGTATTTCTTATAGTCTTATGAAACTTTTCTCATTCCCCGATGGGAATTGGACAATCTTGTGATTTTCATCAAAGAGCAAGGTCAATTTACCAAAAATTACTTCTAATTGCCTTTATGGAAGCTAAACTTGGGCGAATTGGGCATTATTTTGTTACTGAGATGACTACTTTTAGAGGAGACTAAAAGCAGACTTTGCTCCATTCAGTTTGCGAGCTGGCCATCGATCGTTATAATTCTCTGCCTACTCCCATGCTGATCTAAGTGCCTTCAGGCTCTTGAACTGTCTTGCTGAACCTCAGTGAGAACTTGAAAAACGGCACTCCATTAAGAAAAGCTTCTGGAATTGCTTAAATCTTGTTACATTCCCAACTTTTTTTTTCTATTTCTGACAAAGGTCAAATGTTAGCAGTTTCTATCTCCGCAGGTGTTGCCTGATCTGACTATTTCACACATTCATAGTTAATTTCAGACTTTCAGCATCTGCAGTATTTTATGCCTTTTTTTAGTCGCATTTAATCACATTTATGATTAGATTAGATTTAGATTACATTACAGTGTGGAAACAGGCCCTTCGGCCCAACAAATCCACAGCGACCCGCTGAAGCGCAACCCACCCATACCCCTACATTTACCTCTATATCTAACACTACGGGCAATTTAGCATGGCCAATTCACCTGACCCTGCACATCTTTGGACTGTGGGAGGAAGCCAGAGCACCCGGAGGAAACCCACGCAGACACTGGGAGAACGTGCAAACTCCACACAGTCAGTCGCCTGAGGCGGGAATTGAACCCGGGTCTCTGGCACTGTGAGGCAACAGTGCTAACCACTGTGCCGCCCACCGTTTATGTTGTCTTTCTGCCAAAGCAGTAATATTATTCAAACTATCTAATTTTCACACCTTATTGCTTATTTTTCTGTCGTCCTCCATTCATCCTATCTTGATAACCACCGGTACCTCTAATTTCCTTTCCATAGTATTAGCTATTGCAAGATCCTAGAGCAATTTAGGAATTTGCCAGTACCTTTTTTTTAGTTTGGTTTTGATTCTTGAGCTGGATTGTTTGCCTAAAACAATATCTCCTAGATAAATTGTTCAGCGTTGGACAATTGTAGTGGTTGTAGTGCAACAGAAATCATAGAATGTGGCCTCCAATATACGAATTGAACAAATAATTCCATCTATTTAAAAATAGAAAGAGGACATTCGGCCATTCTCTAAAGCAATAGCCACAACAATGACCATTTCAAAGGAAATGCTTATTCTCTTTTCCCCCCAAACAAGATCACATTGGTGTAATCTGCAGGTTGTGGGAGATCCTTATTTTAGTCCTTTTAAATTCTGTTAATCTTTCACAGAAATGTTATGACTGATTCCCATTGATGGAATCCTGGATTTAAAAACTCTGACCCTGCAAATTAAACAATGAGAAAGCTTTACTTGGTCGCAGGCTTGGGATATCTCCTATTGTGGTTGGATGTTTTCTTTCCTGGGAAAAAAAAATTCTGGGCTCTGTTTTTGCTTGTTGTCATTTTTCAGTTTTCTTCCTGCATGACTTTATGACAGAAATTGTGACTCTCTAACCATTAGTTTACCTTTTTAAACTTCCTGTACCTTCATCTAGAACCCAGGTAAGAGGTGATGTTAATTGTGAAAAACGCCAGTCCCACATTCATATTAATCAAATTCCACTCAATTTGTTGTTCCTAATAAAATGTCTGTCAACTGAGTATCAGTTTAACTGTTATATAACAGTTACTGCTTTCGAGTGTTCAAATTCTTGACCTGATGTGTATTTTGCTGAAAATGTCGCTGGAAAAGCGCAGCAGGTCAGGCAGCATCCAAGGAGCAGGAGAATCGACATTTCGGGCATGAGCCCTTCAGGAATGAGGAAAGTTTGCCAAGCAGGCTAAGATAAAAGGTAGGGAGGAGGGACTTGGTGAAGGGGTGTTGGAAATGAGTTAGGTGGAAGGAGGTCAAGGTGAGGGTGATAGGTCAGAGTGGGGTGGGGTGGGGGGGGCGGAGAGGTCAGGAAGATGATTGCAGGTTAGGAAGGTTTGAGGGTTGGGACTGAGACAAGGTGGGGGGAGGGGAAATGAGGAAACTGGAGAAATGAGTACATCCCTTGTGGTTGGAGGGTGCCTAGGCAGAAGATGAGGCTCTTCTTCCAGCCATCGTGTTGCTATGGTCTGGCGATGGAGGAGTCCAAGGACCTGCATGTCCTAGGTGGAGTGGGAGGGGGAGTTGAAGTGTTGAGCCATGGGTTGGTTGGTGCGGGTATCCCAGAGGTGTTCCTCAAGTAGGCGGCCTGTCTCCCCAATATAGAGGACGCCACATCGGGTGCAGCGGATGCAGTAAATGATGTGTGTGGAGGTGCAGGTGAATTTGTGGCGGATGTAGGAACACGACGGCTGGAGGAAGAGCGCCTCATCTTCCGCCTAGGAACCCTCCAACCACAAGGGATGAACTCAGATTTCTCCAGTTTCCTCATTCCCCCTCCCCACCTTGTCTCAGTCCCAACCCTTGAACTCAGCACCACCTTCCTAATCTGCAATCTTCTTCCTGACCTCTCTGCCCCCACCCCCAATCCAGCCTATCACCCTCACCTTATAACCCTCACCTTAACCTCCTTCCACCTATCGCATTTCCAACGCCCCTCCCCCAAGTCCCTCCTCCCTACCTTTTATCTTAGCCTGCTTGGCACACTTTCCTCATTCCTGAAGAAGGGCTCATGCCCGAAACGTCGATTCTCCTGCTCCTTGGATGCTGCCTGACCTGCTGCGCTTTTCCAGCAACACATTTTCAGCTCTGATCTCCAGCATCTGCAGCCCTCACTTTCTACTCATGTGTATTTTACCTGTATTGTTTTGATTTTGCAGGTTTTCTGTCAAGACTCTAATTGATCGCTCCTGTTTTGAGACCATTGACGACTCGTGTTCAGAATTTACAAACTTTGCAGCTATTCTGGAGCAAGTCCTGAGTCACCGCCTCAAAGGTAACTTTGTCTGCTCCATGCATCAATGTGGGCACAAATATGAATTGCCCAAATAGGTTGCAGTGGTTTATTGTGTAAACATCAAGAGTGGGATCAGGACTTTGTGTGGAGATAAGTACATTACCTTTTGCAACTTGAAGATTGTATTAAAAATTCAGACTGAACAGAAATTGTACTTTGTGAATATAAAAAACATTAACTAGTAACCTTGCTGACATTTTCAAGGTTTTTAAATTTGAGTGAACTTAAGTAAAATCCATTTTACTGCTGGCATACAAGAAATGGCAAGTTCTGGGGGAGGTATAGCATGTCAAACACTTACACTGACTAATGACTGGTACCATTCCCAGTTTATACAATGTGTTTTGAACATTTAAGTGTAGGATGTTGAAAAAATACATTTTATTTTTTTTGTTGATTTGGGTTTAAACATTACCCACCAACTCCTGTAAATCATCTAAAATACTGGAGTGTAACTGTTCATGCCTGTGAAGTTACTGATTTTGGCAGGAAGAAACTAGGAGCTGAATAGATAAAGGAGGCCTGAATTATGGCTGTACATATCATAGTCCCAAGTTCTGGAAGAAATTAAAACAAAGTGGGAAAAGGAATGTCGAAACAGTTAGCAAATATAACTTGCCTGTCCTGACTGAAAAGGTCAGCAGAAAAAGAAAGCAGTTACCTGAATCTGGATGAAGATATCCTCAAGCCAGCAGTAATAACTTGTAACTATCAGAAATGAAGTCCAGTTCCTCTTTGTTAACAAGTACATTGTGTTTGTTACCTTGTTAGTCAGACTTGTTTATACAGCATTTTATTTTTTGGGGAAAACAAAACCAGCCTGATAGTAACCTCTTTCCTTTTAAATACTGTTGTTTTCATGTGTGGTAGGAGAGGGGTTAATTCTATAGTCCACCTATAGGATGAAAATATTTCACAAATAATAAAACTTTAAGACAAATGAGCAGTAGTATGCCACTGGCCCATCGAGACTGTTCCATCATACAATGAGATCACGGCAGATCTGATAATCCTCAACACAACTTTCCTGCCTATTCCCTGTACTCCTTGATTCCTTTTACTGATTTAAAATTTATATCTCAGTCGTGAAAGTACTTTTAAAGATAATGACTCTGCATACTACTTCAGGAAGAAATTCAGTGACTACTCACTGAGACAAGAAATTCCTCTTCCTCTTCCCGACTTTCTTCCTCTTTACCTCCACCTTCTCCCCGCCCCCCCCCCCCCCCCCCCCCCCCGTCTCTGGGTAACCCCTTACTCTGAAATTGTCCTCTTGTCCTAGACTGTTCCACAAAGCAAATCAACCTGTCCACATAAACTCCATCAAGCCGCCGAAGAAACTTACGTTGCAAAAGGTTGCTTTTCATTTCTTCCAAACTCTAATGAGTACAAGCTCAACTTACTCAACCTCCCATTGTATGAAAAAATCTTGGGGCTGAGATGGAGAAAAAGAATTTCAGAATGTTCTTTTTTTAATATATCAATATGCTGAGGAACAAACCAGAGGGCTGGGTACTGTACATTGAGAAAAGGGTAAATAATCTTGTTGTGTGGTACTTTGGGGAAGAGTGACCATATTATGGTAGAATTCATTATTTAAGATGGAAAGTGAAAGAGTTTAATCTAAATATAGGGAACGGAGTGTATGAGGCATAACTTAGCAAGATAACTAAACTGGTTGACTGTGGGTAAGCAGTGGTTCATATGTAAAGATGTGCATGACTTGCAACAAGTATCCATTCATGGCACAAAAATAAAGGTTCAGCAGGTCTGGCAGCATCTGTGAAGAGAAATCAGTTAACGCTTTCATGACAGGTGCTGGTTTCATTATAACCTGTAGGACAATGGTTCAGTGGTCAGCACTACTGCCTCACGGTACCAGGGACCCGAGTTAGATTCCAACCTCTGGCGACTATGTCTAAGTGGAGTTTGCATGTACTCCCTGTGTGCGTTAGTTTGCTCTGGGTGCTCTAGTTTCCATGGAAAAATGTGCAGATCAGGTGGATTATCCATAACATCCAGGGTTGTGTAGGCTAAGTGGATTAGCCATTGGTTATGCAGGGTTCAAGGGATATGTTGGGGAGTGGGTCTGGGTAGGAGGCTCTTTGGAGGGGTTCGTGTGGACCCAATGGGTCGAATGGTCTGCTTCCACACTCTGGATTCTGTGATCACTACTGAGTCTGGCTGTTCAATTTGAAATTTTTTAAAATGGATTTAATTGAATTTACATTTTACATCTCCAGTGGTGAGATTTGAACCTCTATCTGAGCTATTCTTTTGTGACAACCCTTAGTTCAGCACACAGAGTCATAGAGATGTACAGCATGGAAACAGACCCTTCGGTCCAACTTATCCATGCTGACCAGATATCCCAACCCAATCTAGTCCCACCTGCCAGCACCCGGCCCATATCCCTCCAAACCCTTCCTATTCATATACCCATCCATATGCCTCTTAAATGTTGCAATTGTACCAGCCTCCCCCACTTCCTCTGGCAGCTCATTCCATACCCGTACCACCCTTTGCGTGAAAAAGTTGCCCCTTAGGTCTCTTTTATATCTTTCCCTTCTCACCATCAACCTATGCCCTCTAGTTCTGGACTCCCTGACTCCAGGGAAAAGACTTTGTCTATTTATCCTATCCATGCCCCTCATAATTTTGTAAACCTCTAGAAGGTCACCCCCTCAGCCTCCAACGCTGCAGGGAAAACAGCCCTAGTCTGTTCAGCCTCTCCCTATAGCTCAAATCCTCCAACCCTGGCAACATCCTTGTAAATCTTTTCTGAACCCTTTCAAGTTTCACAACATCCTTCCTATAGCAGGGAGACCAGAATTGAACACTGGTTAGGCTACTTTTAGAATACAATGTCCTGTCCAGCTGCAACATGACCGCCGAACTCCAACACTCAATGCAGTGACCAATAAAGGCAAAGACCAATCAAAGCAATGTAATGGGAGTCATCTGCAAAGCTTTCCTGGGTAATATTGTATTAAATCTAGTAATCTGGGTTGAATTGCCAACGCTTCCTTTGCAAACATCATCCACTTCCTAAGCATGAATATTTTATTTTTATTCAAAGTCACAGGGCAAAGGTATGCCCTTGCAATGTGCCTTAATTGAAATCACAGGAAACCTCTTTGCTGCACAGTGTGATTTATTTTTCAATTTGTTACAGCAGTGATATTATGACTGGTATAATTACCAATTGATAAATTAGGGGATAATGTTTTTAGTGACATTGAACTCTCAATGAGGAGAAACTGAATTGAATTTTCCCAAAGCTTTTTTTAAAAAAATGTAGGATCCATAAAACTGTTGGAGAGATGAACCCATCTCCACAAGGCTGGCTAGACTTTGGGCAGCATTTATTCCATTGAGTTAGCAGGTCCCTAAAACATCCTAAGAATTTGGGGTAAGCTACATTGCAATGCTGTCCTTGAAACAGTTGATTTGCTGATCAGCAATTCTGACTTCTTTCTACAAGACTTGTCAATGGAAGACCTGCATTTATGTTTAATGAAATAGAGCTTCCAGTGAAATAAAACTTTAAAAATCAGTGTAGTTTCAAACAAATTTTATAACTGACTTGAAGTTACAGTATTGAGTGAATCATGGCTAATTTACGTGGAATTTTATTTCCATGGCTAATGTACTTTGTCTTATTTTAAAATATAAGCTTGAGGCTGTTCATCTTCATTAATCATGCACAAAGACAGTTTTCTCCTATTCTTTTCATGTAATAGCAATTTATCAGCTTGCTTAATCCAGGTGATGTGAAGGTACTGAAGTTTGGTCCTCTAATTTAAGGAAAGATATTTCACTTTGGAGGCAGTTCAGAGAACCCCTTTGTCTGGAGGGGTTGCCTTAATGAGCAAAGGTTAAACAAGTTTGGACTCTCCTCACTAGAATTTAGATTGGGAGGTGGTCTCATTGAAACAGAGGATTCTGAAGGAGCTTGACTGGGTAAATGCTGAGAGCAGGGTTCCCCTTATGGGAGAGTCTAGGACCAGAGGGCACAGTCTTAATAAAGGGAGACCAATAAAGAAATGTCTTCTCTCAGGGTTGAGAGTCCTTATATATATTTAAAGCTGAGAGATTCTTGATCAGTAGGTGAATCAAGGGTTATGGGCAAAAATGCTGGAAAGAGGAAATGAGTGTTGAATCAGCCTTGATTCTATTGAATTGAGGGGTCAAGCGGCCAACTCCTGTAGCTATTTCTTACAGCCTTCTGGTCTCATTAATCCACAACAAGGTCACAACCATCTCATCTCAAATAATGCTGATTTTGCTAGTGCTGATCTTGCCAAGCACATGCCCTGTGCAATGTAGCCTGTATGCCTCTAAGTCTTTTTGATCTGTACATCCTTGCTTACTATGATCTGCTTGTACTGCTCATAAGCAAAGCTTTTCACTGTGGCTCAGCACATGTGACAATCAATCAATCCCTTTTGCTTAAAATAAGCAAAGTGTATTTTTTGGGCCTGTTCAGTCATAGACATGTACAGCACAGAAATAGACCCTTTGGTCTAATTCATCCATGCCGACCAGAGTATCCTAACCTAATCTAGTCCCATTTGCCAGCACTCTGCCCGTATCCCTCTTAAACCCTTTCTAATCGTATACCCATCCAGATGCCTTTTTTAAATGTTGTAATTGTACTAGCCTCCACCACTTCCTCTAGCAGCTCATTTCATACACATACCACCCTCTGTGAAAGTGTTTCCCCTTAGGTACCTTTCTATCTCTTTTCCCTCTTGCCCTAAACCTATGCCCTCATGTTCTGGATTTCCTCCATCCCAGGGAAAAGACTTTGTCTATTTATTCTATCTGTGCCTCTCATGATTTTATGAACCTCTATAAGATCATCCCTCAGCCTCTGACCCTCCAGGGAAAACAGCTCTAGCCTATTCAACCTATCTCTATAGCTCAAATCCTCCAACCCTGGCAACATCCTTGTAAATCTTTCCTGGACCCCTTCAAGTTTACAACATCTTTCAGATAGGAAGGAGAAAAGAATATCATGCAATATTCCAACAGTGGCCAAAACAAAGTCCTGTACAGCTACAACATGACCTCCCAACTCCCGTACTCCATACTCTGACCAATAAATGAAAGCACACCAAATACCGTCTTCACTATCCTATCTACTGTGACACTTGAGCCAGCACTCCAAGGTCTCTTTGTTCAGCAATGCTCCCCATGACCTTGCCATTAAGTGTATAAGTTCTGCTAAGAATAGCTTTTCCAAAATGCAGCACCTCACATGTATCTAAATTAAACTCCATCTGCTGCTGCTCAGTCCAGTGATCCATCTGATCAAGATCCCATTGTACTCTAAGGTAACTTTCTTAGCTGTCCACTATACCTCAATTTTGATATCATCTGCAAACTCACTATCTATACCTCTTATGTTCGTATCCAAATCATTTATATAAATGATGAAAAGCATTGGACCCAGCACCAATCCTTGTGGCACTCCACTGTCATGGGCCTCCAGTCTGAAAAGCAACCCTTCACACCACCCTCTGCCTTCTACCTTTTGAGCCAGTTCTGTATCCAAATGGCTAGTTCTCCCTGTATTCAGTGAGATCTAACCCTGCTAACCAGTCTCCCATAAGGAACCTTGTCAAACTCCTTACTGAAGTTCATATAGATCATGTCCACCGCTCTGCCCTCATCAATGCTCTTTTGTTACTTCAAAAAACTCAATCAAGTTTGTGAGACAGGATTTCCCACATACAAAGCCCCAGTCCTTGCCTTTCCAAATACATGTACATCCTGTCCCTTAGGATTCCCTCCAACAACTTGCCCACCACCAATGTCAGGCTCACCGGTCTATACTTCCCTGGCTTTTCCTTACCACTTTTCTTAAATAGGGGCACCATGTTAGCTAACCTCCAGTCTCCCAGCACCTCACCTGTGACTATTGATGATACAAGTATTTCAGCAAAGTGTCCAGGAATCTCTTCCCTAGCTTCCCACAGAGTTCCCGGGTACATCTGAACAGGTCCTGGGGATGTATCCACTTTATGAATTTCAAGACATCCAGCACTTCCTCCTCTGTAATATGGACACTTTTCAAGATGTCACCAACTATTTCCCCACATTCTACATCTTTCATGTCCTACACTGTAAAATACTCATTTAGTATTTCCCCCAACTCCTGCGGTTCCACACATAGGCTGCCTTACTGATCTTTGAGGGGCCCTATTCTCTCCCTAGTTGCCTTTTTTTTTTGTCCTTAAATGTATAAAATCCCTTTTGGATTCTCCTTAACCATATTTGCTAAAGCTATCTCATGTCCCCTTTTTGCCCCCCTGATTTCTCTCTTACTCCTCCTGCCTTTATACTCTTCTAAGAATTCATTCAATCTATCCTGTCTATACCTGACATATACTTTTTTTTAACCAAAACTATAATTTCTCTAGTCATCCAGTACTCCCTGCACCTACCAGCCTTTCCTTTCACCCAACCAGGAATATTCTATCTCTGGACTCTCGTTATCTCATTTTTGAAGGCTTCCCATTTTCAAGCAGTCCCTTTACCTGTGAACATCCAATCCCAATCAACTTTTGAAAGTTCTAGCCTTCCTCCAATTTAGAACTTCAACTTTTAGGTCCGGTCTATCCTTTTCTATCACAATCTTAAAATTAATTGAATTATGGTCACTGCCCTGCCTTATTTCCCAAGAGTAAGTCAAGTTTTGCACCTTCTCTAGTAGGTACATCCACATACTGAATCAGAAAATGTTCTTGTACACATTTAACAAATTCTTCTCCATCTAAACCCTTAACACTATGGCAGTCCAGTCTGTTTGGAAATTTAAAATCCCCTATCAGAGCCAACCTATTATTCTTACAGATAACTGAGATCTCCTTAGAAATCTTTTTCTCAATTTCCCTCTGACTATTGGGTGGGGGTGAGGGGTGTATAATACAACCCCAGTAAGGTGGTCATCCCTTTCTTATTTCTCTGTTCAACCCAAATAATGTCCCTGGATGTATTCCCAGGAATATCCTCCCTCAGCACAGCAGTAATATTATCCCTTATTAAAACGCCATTCCCCCTCCTCTCTCGCATCCCTTCCCATCTTTCTTTCTATAGCATTTGTATCATGGAACATTAAGCTGCTGGTCCTATCCATCTCTGAGCCACGTTTCTGTAATTGCTATGACCCCAGTCCCATGTTCCTAACCATCCCCTGAGTTCATCTGCCTTGCCTGTTCAGCCTCTTGCATTGAAGTAAATGCAGTTTAGTCAGTCCTACCTTATTCTCTGCTTTGTCCCTGCCTGCCCTGACTGTTTGACTTGCTCCTTTTTTTTTCTCTACTGTACCAGTCTCGGATTGATCTCTTTCCTCACTATCCCCTTGCTGCGTCCCACCAGTCCCCAACCTTACTCGTTTAAATCCTCCTGAGCAGCTCCAGCAAACCTCCCTGCCAATGTATCAATCCCCTTCCAATTTAGGTGCAATCCGTCTTCCTTGTACAGGTCACTTCTACCCCAAAAGAAATTCCAATGATCCAAGTATATGAACCCTGCACTAGCTCCTCAGCCACACACTCATCTGCTCTGTCCTCCTATTCCTGCCCTCACTAGCTTGTAACACCAGGCGTAATCCAGATATTACTACCTTCAAGGATCTTTTTAAAAAAACTCCTGCTTAACTTTCATTGTTCTCCCTTCCTCTCTTGTGTCATTGGTTCTAATGCGTACAATGACCACCTCTGGTCCCTCTCCCCTTGAGAACATTCTGCACCCTCTGAGACATCCTTGATCCTGGCACCAGGGAAGCAAAACAACACTCTGATTTTTTTGCTTCTGGTTGCCGAAGTGTCTGTCTGTAGCTCTGACTAGAGTCCCCTATCACAATCAATTTTGCTTGGAACCCAATGTGCCCCTCATTACGTTAGAGCCAGTCCTGATACCAGAAGCTTGGCTGTTCATGCTACATTCCCTTAGTTTCCAAAACAGCATTATTGTTTGAAATGGGGATAGCCACAGAAGACTCCTGCACTACCTGCCTACCCCTCTACCTTTCCTGAAGTTAACCCATCTACCTGACTGTGCGTCTGCGGCTTTTCTCCCTTCCTATAACTGCCAACCATCACAGCCCCAGCTCTTGTAAATTTCTTAATGCCTCTAAGTGCCCCTCCAACCCATCCATGTGACCTGATAGGGTTTGCGACTAAAGACACTTCCTGCAAACATAATAATCTGTAACGTGGAAACTCTCCCATCCAACAGGAAGAGCATATCATTCTACTAGAGGCCATCTTTGCTCCTTCACAATCTACAGACTCCGAAAACAGCACTGTCTTTTTGCTCTAAAAAAGTGCTCCAGGCTAACTTAGTATTTATAGTTTGTGTTTTATTGAGATCTGTCTCGATTAAATTTTAATAATATAATCAACAAAGAACCCACTCTACTCACTACTGTAGACTTACAGTAAGGTAACACTTAAAAACTGTGTACTTACCTTTGCTGTAAGCTGTCCCACACAAGCTCCTCCAAGGTCAGCTATGAAATTCACTGTTTGTTTTCCAAGACTCTCACCTTGAACTCTTCCTCCCTCCTGCCTTCAATTAGCAAGAAATGCGTTTGGGCTTTCCATCTCAGCAACTTTAAAGATGTAGATCCAGAATTACCATCATTAAAAATGAATTTGTTTGGTTGATTACCTGTCATTTATTTGCTGCAAATGTTGTCACCAGAATTTGATAAGTGTGTGGAAAAGAAAGGAGCCAGCTAATCTTTATAAATGTGGAAGCAGTCCTATCAGACTTGAAACGTTTTTCTCATCATGGTTGCTATCAGATCTGCTGAGCTTCTCCATCATTTTCTGCTTTTATTTCCGCTTTCCAGCATCCACAGTATTTTGCTTTATTATGGTTTTGTAAGTGGTGGTCATTGCTACTTGCTTAGCTGAGTGATATAAAATTGGGTGTTATCAGTTCTACCTCTGAACTGGTAACTATATATTGGGTGATTTTAGCTATTCAGCTGTCCAATTTCTGCTGGGTGGACAGCTAAATTTCCTGTCTGCAAGTTGAAATGGGTTGAATTTACTTGCTGTGTTAGAAATGGATATCTCTGCACCTGCTGCTACCACCAACCTGCTTACTCCATCGGTTTTCTTGATTTTAAAATACTCAGTTGACTGATATCATAGAATCTCTACAGTGTGGAAATAGGCCTTTTGGCCCAACAAGTCCACACCGATCCTCTGAAGAGTAACTCATCCATACTCATTCCCTGACCCTATTACTCTACATTTACTCCTGGCTTATGCACCTAACCTACAAATCCCTGAACACTATATGGGCAATTTAGCATGACCAATTCACCCAGCTTGCACATCTTTGCATCGTGGGAGGAAACCCACCCAGACACGGGAAGAATGTGCAAACTCCGCACACTGTCGCTCAAGGCTGGAATCAAACCTGGGTCCCTGCACTGAGGCAGCAGTGCTAACCACTGAGCCACTGTGCTGCCCAAAGTATGAAGTGATTTCTGTTCATCCTTGTCAATGAATTGCTTCCTCAGTGCATGGCTGACTTTGCTCCTTCGTCAGTTAAATGTCAGCACACCAGGATAAAAATGTATTTGAACTTTGTTTCTTTACTTCATGGCCCTAGTATTTAGGGCTGGTGCAAGGTTTGGCACTGGAATGGGGTGAAGGGAGGGAATTGACTATAATGATGGGTGGGATTATGCATGGGGGTGCTGGAGGGGTTGTCATGGGGAGTACTGGTGAAGCCACGCCCTTTGAGAGGAAGTTAATGTTGTTCTGGGGTTGCAAGGCTCTGTGCTAATGTGTTTTTGTTAGCTACTGAGCAATGGTCGTGTCACTTCATCCAAATATGGGGCCAGCTTTGCGACCGTTTGTAAAACCTGAGAATAAAGAATAGGACTTTTGTATGTTTAGTATTCACAGTAATAATGCCTGAGGAAGATTAATGGGCTAAAACCCACTAAATCTGGATGAGCTCACTGTAGGAGGAAACCAATCAGCGATTATTAATTCCATTTCAATAATGAAAACCCACCACTCTCTCCTATAGAGCACTGATTTTGTTCTTCAAGCAAAATTACTTTTATTTTCCCCAAACTGTCACTGTCTTTTATTCCATTAACTCAATGCTTGTTTTGTCTTTTGCTTTTCAAATGCAAGGAAAGGTAAATGGGCTGTATCCACTGCTAACCTGTCAGCCAAGATAGGAGGATTTTTTTCCCTGCCCCCAACTTTTGAATTGGCTCTCAACGATCTGATTGATTGTCATATACGTATTAGCTAAATTGAAAGAGCTCATCTCTTTGAAGCTAGCTGTGAACAGTGGGGTGCAAGCTGGGAAATGTGGAGCTGAGCAACTCAGGCAGTTCCGGCTTGATGAGCAGTGAACCTTTCCATATTATTGCATAGTTCAACACAATATCAATTTATCAACGCGATAAAATGTCAATGCTATTTTATTTGTGGAGATATGCTCCTCCTTTGAGCTTCTGTCACCAAGCCCCAAGAACATACTGGGTGGACATAAGTTTCACCTATTCCAATCTGAATTATGACCTTTATTGCATGGTTCATCCATTTTCTTTGCCTCTGTCTCTGGTGTCTTTTCTCCCTCCCCACTTGCTCACTCATACATGCTCTCATCACCTCATTGTTTAACAACCCACCCCCCCCATTCTCCCCTGGTGCCTGTGATTAGCGTTGGTATAGGTGGGTGGCTGCATTACGTGAATCCAAAACGAGCATTTCAAGAGACTAAAATAAAACCATATAATGCAGATTCTGGAAATATGAAGAAAGAACTGAAAATGCTGGAGAAACTCAACAGATCTGGCAGCATCAGTAGAGTGAGAAACAGCTCTTGTTTTAAGTCCAGTATGACTCTTCGGAGCTTTCAAGAACACTTCTATCAGATGTAATGTTCCTCTCTTCACAAATGCTGCTAGACCTCTTTAGTTTCTCCAGTATTTTGTTTTTATAAGACGTGTGTAAGTGGAAATAGGAACAGGGGCCTTAACCCCTCGAGCTTACTATGCCATTCAGTAGACCATGACTGTTCTGCCATTCCTCGCATCCACTTTCCTGCCATTTCACCATAACACTTGATTTCTTGACTGATCAGGAATCTATCTTAACCTCGAATATACACAAGGTCTCTGCTCCCAGAGTTCCCTTTGGCAAAGAATTCCAACCACTTGAGAGAAGAAATTTCTCTTCCTTACAGTTCTTAACTTAGAATCAGAATAAAGGGCACCATGCCCTCTGGTCCTAGACTCTCCCATGAGGGGAATTGTTCTCTCAGCATTTACCCTGTCAAGCCCTTTAAGAATTCTTTCACTCCTCATTCTTCTAAACCCCCGTAAGTACAGTCCAACCTGTTTAAGATTGCTTACAAGCAAAGGCTAAATTCAAGAGATGCCTTGGTGGTGAAATTGGTTTATAAAATGGAAACTTTGTGAAATGATGGCGGTGGGTAGCCTCAGGTAAGTTCCTGTGCTGATTTTGGGAAGTGTGATTTAGAAAATTTTAGATTATACTGCTTGTTTATTGCGAACAAGAGGTAATTGGAAAGATATGTTCTAAGCCAAATGTCTCCAGTTTGGCTGACATTACATTATTATTAATCCTGCCTGCAACAACTGAACCATAATAGTTGCTCAACTCTACTCTCAAGTGTGCTAGCAATAATGGATAAATTGAAATGTAAATTTTTTTTGTGTTAAGGGGGAGATGTTTTACCCTAATTTTTACATCTCGTTCTTGAGATTGAGGCTTTGATGTTTGGAGTACTGTTTGAATATGTGCATTGTTAATAAAGTTTAAACATCCTTGAAGTGATGAGATGGGGTTTAGTGTATTAGAAACTAAAGGCAAAAATTATGCTGTTGCTTGGCAACTATGGTCACACTGCAATACACTGAGACATGGCAAAATAAACCCAAATGGAAGGGTGGTCAATACCCATGTGAATATAGGGGACCGTCTAGTGGAAATTCTGGCAGAATGTTGGAAACTGTGTTTGGGGATTCTTTGTTTGGTTTGAAGTTTAAGTAATAGTGAGTTTGGTTTGCAGTTTCTTTTATCGGAAAGATACCGCTGAAAATGCATCTGATGCACGTGCAGAAATTTACTGGAAGGAAACCGGTTGAAGCTGACAGTCTGAGTAAAAAGACATTGTATGGACTTGGTTGTAGATCTTCAATGGCTATTGATGTTTGTTTGTAAAGATGTTTCTTTTTTTTTAAAAGAAAAGTGAAGTTCAAATTCTTTTCTGATGTATTTAATGAACTATTTCTAATCTATTTTTGTCTAATGCAGAATTGATCATGTTCGTTTGTTTAATTTTTTTTCCTTTTGGGTAAAGGTTTACTGACGTATGACTGGTGTGTGTGCTTAGTAGTTGTTTTTGTTAAAAATAAAGTTGGGTTCATCAAGCCAGCTCTCTAGGATTTGACTTGTCCAGTACTAATACCAGCTAGGATCATTACCTCTACATTGCTAATTATGTTACCAAACTTGTAATTCAGAGCCTTGAGCTACTGTTCTCAGATTCTGGGTTCAAACTACATGGCTGGTGCTAAATTTATGTTTTTTATTAAATTGCATTCAACCTGAGATTCAAGGATGGAGTAATGGCAAACATGTAACCATTGATAATTATTATGAAAAACCATTGAGTTTGCTATTTTTTTTTTTAAGGGAAGGAAATCTGCCATCCTCAGCTGACCTGGTCATCATATGACTCAAAGAGAAAGTGAGGACTGCAGATACTGGAGAGCCAGAGACTAAGTGTGGTGCTGGAAAAGCACAGCAGGTCAGGTAGCATCCAAGGAGCAGGAGATTCAATGTTTTGGGCATAAACCCTTGATCAGAAATGGTCAAGGTCTTATGCCCAAAATGTTGATTCTTCTGCTCCTAGGATGCTGCCTGACCTGCTATGCTTTTCCAGCACCGCACATTTTGACTCTGCTGTGGATCTGAAGTCATACATAATGTGGTTGATTCTTAAGTGCCCTTTGTATTAGCCGAGTAGATCAGCAAAGTAT
This sequence comes from Chiloscyllium plagiosum, assembly GCF_037043375.1. NCBI lineage: Eukaryota > Metazoa > Chordata > Chondrichthyes > Orectolobiformes > Hemiscylliidae > Chiloscyllium > Chiloscyllium plagiosum. The sequence goes on from NW_028270143.1 coordinate 79,044,883, forward strand.
ACAAACCACAAGGTTTATAATAAGGAATTAAACTGGATGGATCTCCTGATATCAACCTAGGAGCCAGAAATGCCAACGCAATCTCAGCCCTTGCAACTGTGCAAAGTCCTCCTGTATAATATCCAGGGAGCTAGTGCTAAAGGTGGAAGAAATGTACAGTAGACTCAGGCTGTTATGTAAATCGTGGTCATACTCATGGAATCATACTATACAAACACCAATATATTACCTCTGAGTATGACCTGTCCCATGGGCAGAGGTAGTTGAGAGTGTGTTGCTGGAAAAGCACAGCAGGTCAGGCAGCATCCGAGGAGCAGGAGAATCGATGTTCCGGGCCAGATGCTGCCTGACTTGCTGTGTTTTTCCAGCAACACACTCTCAACTCTGATCTCCAGCATCTGCCGACCTCACTTTCTCCACTGGCAGAGGTAGTGTGACTGATATGTTAGGAAGGAGTTGCCCTGGACTCCTCAACATGGATTCCAGACAACATGAAGTCTTGAGGCATTAGGTGAAAGATGGACAAAGGCATCCCCCTGGTCACCACCTACAGACCCCTTCAGTTGATGAATATGGACTGTTTGGCCACTTGGAGGGATATCAGAATGAGGGCAAGTCTCTATTTGACTGAATTTTCAGTAATCTGCTTGTCACAGACACATCTGATCCATGACAGTAGCAGTGAACACTGCTCCATCCTTAGAGATGAGGTCCCATCTCTACATGAAGGATGCTCTTGATTGTGTTGTGTGGCACAGTTTACTTGTTTGTGGGCATTGCTGGTGAGGCTAGTATTTATTACCCTGGAGGAGGTGAGACTGGTGAGCTGCCTTCTTGAATCACAGCAGGGAATTGTTTTTTGGGGACCTCCATAGTGCAGTGAGGGAGGGTTTGAACCTAGTGGCAGTGAAGGGAAAGTGAGAGATTTCCAAAGGGGAAGATGTGTGGCAAATTGCTGACGATGTTCCTATTCACCTGCTGCTCTCGACTATCAAAGATTCTATTGAAGGAGCTCTTACTCGGTGTGAAATGGGGCAGACTTTGATCAGATCTGGTTACTCAAAACTGAGCATCTTGAAGCACCAGCAGGAGAATTGTATTTGACCCCAAACTATAACTTCATGGCCCACCATGTACTTCACTCTCAGTAACATCGAACTGGGTGATCAAATCTGGCTCAGTGCAGGAAACACGCCAGGATCAGACCTAGGGTATGTCTTTCATATGAGGTCACCCTGGTGGAGCTATGGTATAAGCCAACTTGCATGCCAAATGGTGGGAGTGGCATGCAATAGGCTTAAGCAATTTCACAATTGACTGATCCAATCAGTCCTGCCGTGTCCAGTGGTGGTGGAAATTGAGCAACTGGCAGGAGGAGGAGGAGGCTACCTGTCCTCAGCAGTGGAGCATCTCTGTGCAGCAGTGCAAAAGACAGGGTTAAAACATTTTTGTCCAGTTTCAACCAGAAATTCCAAGTGGCTGATCCATCCCTACCTCTGAGACCCTGAGCATCACAAGATGGTCTTCATCTGTTGCTAAAATGTGGCATAGGAAAGGCACAGCAGGTCAGGCAGCATTGGAGGAGTAGGAAAGTCGACATTTTTGGATCAGGACCATAGAACATAGAACATTTACAGTGTAGTACAGGCCCTTCGACCCTTTATGATGTGTCAACCTGTGAAACTAATCTGAATTCCATTTTCGTCCATATGACTATCTGATGGCCATTTAACTGCCCTTAAAGTTGGTAAGTCTGCTACTGCTGCTGCTACTACTACCCCTTCATCAGGGCTGACTGTTTCCCAGTCTTTAACTAATTTGATTCATTCGATGTGAGATCATGAAACTGCTCATGACAATAGATACTGCAAAGACTATGCACACTGACAACATTCCTGTAGTTGTACTGAAGATTTGTGCTCTAGAACTTGCTGCATCCCTAGTCAAGGTGATCCAGTATATCAGCTACACTGCCTAGCAATTGGAGAGAATTTGGCTTAGTCATACAGCATGGAAATAGACCCTTCTCAGTCCAACTCATCCATGCCAACCAGGTTCCCAAACTAAACTGATCCTATCCCTCTATCCCTCTATCCCTCTAAACCTTTTCTTATTCATGTACTTACCCAAATGTCTTCTAAATGTTATAACTGTACCTGCATTTACCACTTCCTCTGGTAGTTCATTCCACACACGAACCATCCTCCGGAAAAGATTGCCCCTCCATTTCCTGGAAAGTTGCCTGCAGTGAAGCAGGGCCATTCTAATGTGGCTGACTACTGACCTGTGAGCCTCCCCTCCACCTCATCAGCAAAGCAATGCAAAGAGTCATCAACAGCATTGCCACATTATACTTGCTCTGCATAATCTGTTCACGGCTCCTGACCTCATTACAGCCTGGGTCCAAATAATGACGAGTTGAACTCCATGCACTAGTTGAGTGAGTGTCTTGCCATAGAGGCAATATTTGGCCAAGGATAGCATCAGGGAGTGTCAGCATAACTGCAGACAGTGGGCATACCCCAGGCCTAGCGTGCTAACCTTTTGCCACGCCACATGATTCCTTTTGCTGTTGTTCTCAGTCTTGATCTCCTGCTTACCAGGTGTCCACTTCCTGGCTGCTTTCTGTGCCTGTTGAAAACAAGATAAGTGTATTGAAGCTCATTTCAGCAGGAGCTGTAGGAAAGCTGAACTTGTGAATTTTCTTTCTGGAAGTCCAATCAGATTGGAGCCAGAAAGAATGCAAGCATAGGAACCTACCTGTTGAAAAGTGAACTTCAAGTGCTCTCCAATGTTTTCCTTGGAAAAGGAAGAAGGGTAGTCTTGCCTTACCCAAATAGATTTCCTTCTGTAGAATTCTTGTTGATGCTCACTTTGTTGTCTTGGTATTGAACAACTGATACTCTGGTCTGTATACCTTCTGTTTGTGGCTTCAGTCACTGGCATTGGCTTAACAAAAAATAAGGTAAATGAGAAATATTACCACTTCCACCTCCGCACTATCCAAGTGCAATGTTTCCAGAAACATCTGCAGGATTGTCCAAAGAAAGCTCAGTGATGCAACCCATTCTGGCTGAATCATAAAGCAATTGTAGTCAAAAGCAGATTACAAAATGAGGAGAGATTTGACCATGCTCTGAAGTATGTTTGTAGGCAGGATTTGCTGGTGGTTGACCATTCTTCTGAGGAGTGTTGACCCACTGACTGAGAAAATGACCAGGTTGTAAAAACGATGGGCAGAGCTCTTTAACCAGATCATTGGTAAGCCCTCCTCCATAAATGACCAGGTTGCCATCAGTTGTCTTAATGAACCTTCCACTCTAATTCGAAACACGACAAATACAATCAAACTCTCTTGTCTGGTGGCAACGTGCCAAGGGCTGACTCTATTCCCAACTAAGGTCTACAAGGCTGGAGATGACTATCTGGTCAGGAGGTTCACTGAACACTCCATTCATGTGAGGATGAGGAGCTAACCCATAAGAATATGAATATCTCCATTATCCACCTGTAGAAGTGGAACAAAATTGACCAAACCTGACAACCATAGAAGAATATAACCCCTCTCTGTCACCAGCAAAACCAGCACCAAAATCCAGCAGAGCTGCTCAGTGCTACATCTTGATCTTCATCAGGATCTATTGCCAGGGACTGTGTGGTCTTTGAACAGAGCTGGTGTTTGCGATTACAGTGCACACTTCTAGGAGAAATGCGACATTTGATATTTTGACACATTTTGCTTTGAAGACTTTGGAAGGTATTTGTAAAGTATAGCTGCCTTGAGACATTCTGACCACCCGTTCTATGACCATCCTGGATGCTGGTGAATCTTCTGACCCATTCCCAGTCAGTAATTGAGTTGACGAGAGCTACATTCACTTTCCCTTTTTAAATGGGGTGTGGGCATTACTGTCTAGGCAAGCATTTGCTGTTTACCCCTAATTGCCCTTGAACAGGCTGAAGCTGCCTCGGCAGCTTCACAGGATGGTGACAAGTCAAATTGCTGTGGGTTTGGAGCCACATGTAGGCCAGACCAGGTGTGAACAGTTAAGTCCTTCTTCTGAAGGATGTTAGTGAACCAAATGGGCTTTGAAAATTAATAATGTTTACATGGCTGCCATTGTAGCTGGTTCTAATTCCAGAGTTTTAGTTCAGATCTCACCATCTGACTTTGTGGGATTTGAATACGTTTTTGGAGCAGTGGTCTGGGGCTCAGAATTAGCACTCCTAATGGCAGCATCACTATGCTAATGCCTTCCTAATTCTGACTTGCTCCACTCCATGCTTTTCTCCCACCATACTTTCTGATATGCTGTTGTTCTGTTCGCCGAGCTGGAAGTTTTTGTTGCAAACGTTTCGTCCCCTGTCCAGGTGACATCCTCAGTGCTTGGGAGCCTCCTATGAAGCGCTTCTGTGGTGTTTCCTCCGGCATTTACAGTGGCCTGTCCCTGCCGCTTCCGGTTGTCAGTTTCAGCTGTCCGCTGTAGTGGCCGGTATATTGGGTCCTGGTCGATGTGTTTGTTGATGGAGTTTGTGGATGAGTGCCATGCCTCTAGGAATTCCCTGGCTGTTCTTTGTTTGGCTTGCCCTACAATGGTAGTGTTGTCCCAGTCGAATTCATGTTGCTTGTCGTCTGCGTGTGTGGCTACTAGGGATAGCTGGTCATGTCGTTTCGTGGCTAGTTGGTGTTCATGGATGCGGATCGTTAGCTGTCTTCCTGTTTGTCCTATATAGTGTTTTGTGCAGTCCTTGCATGGGATTTTGTACACTACATTAGTTTTGCTCATGCTGGGTATCGGGTCCTTCGTTCTGGTGAGTTGTTGTCTGAGTGTGGCTGTTGGTTTGTGTGCTATTATAAGTCCTAGTGGTCGCAGTGGTCTGGCTGTCAGTTCAGAGATGTTCTTGATGTATGGTAGTGTGGCTAGTCCTTTGGGTTGCGGCATGTCCTCGTTCCGTTGTCTTTCCCTTAGGCATCTGTCGATCAACAGATGCCTAAGGGAAAGACAATGGAACGAGGACATGCCGCAACCCAAAGGACTAGCCACACTACCATACATCAAGAACATCTCTGAACTGACAGCCAGACCACTGCGACCACTAGGACTTATAACAGCACACAAACCAACAGCCACACTCAGACAACAACTCACCAGAACGAAGGACCCGATACCCAGCATGAGCAAAACTAATGTAGTGTACAAAATCCCATGCAAGGACTGCACAAAACACTATATAGGACAAACAGGAAGACAGCTAACGATCCGCATCCATGAACACCAACTAGCCACGAAACGACACGACCAGCTATCCCTAGTAGCCACACACGCAGACGACAAGCAAATGAATTTGACTGGGACAACACTACCATTGTAGGGCAAGCCAAACAAAGAACAGCCAGGGAATTCCTAGAGGCATGGCACTCATCCACAAACTCCATCAACAAACACATCGACCTGGACCCAATATACCGGCCGCTACAGCGGACAGCTTAAACTGACAACCGGAAGCGGCAGGGACAGGCCACTATAAATGCCGGAGGAAACACCACAGAAGCGCTTCACAGGAGGCTCCCAAGCACTGAGGATGTCACCCAGACAGGGGACGAAACGTTTACAACAAAAACTTCCAGCTCGGCGAACAGAACCACAGCAACGAGCACCCGAGCTACAAATCTTCTCACAAACTTTGAACTTTCTGATATCTTCAACTTTGTGAACTTGACATCAAAGTCTGATAATGTCTGGAGTCATAGATGAGCAATTTGCTGTCCATACAAGTATTAGTAGTCCAGGGACACACTTTTCATTTTCCTGTTTGCCAGTGACTGCAATAGTAGAGCGTTCAGAGTTGGATATGCCAAATAGGGTGGACTTGTTCTGCAATGTATGTGACAACTTCAGCTTTATGATCAGTACAGAGAAAGTGGGAATAACGTGCTTACCTCAAGCCCCAGAATTCAGTCTGATCAAACTTGGTCAACAATGGAGAGATTCATTGGTAGCGCACACTTTTGCACAGTCTGTCTTGGTGACAAAACACAATTGCCAAAGCTAGTATAGCTTTTGGCAGATTTTAAACTGCAGTCTGGGAATGTAGAAGAGTAAGAATGCCTATTGAACAGAGTTTACAGATGTACCAACCTGCATGCCCCAGACTATGCATGTGTGACTTTGAACTTGAGTATCTTGCCAACGTCATGCAAATGATCTTAATCATTTTCATTTAAGTTGCCTTTGTAAACTTCTAAAGATCAGATGGCATGACAAAACATCAACTTCTTTCCTGAGCTGGCATGCTGAGTGTCTGTACCATTACTGAGAGTCACAGTTGTGTTGGGCTGGTCATCTAACCAGACTGCCAACCACTTAGCAAAGCAAAGCCTCTATGAAGAGCTTGTGCTGGAATGTGGTCTAATGCAAGTCAAAGGAAGTGAGCTCAGTACCCTGGAATGGAAACAAGTCATCCTCGCCCCCTCGGGCTGCTTTAAAAGAGAAGAAGGAACAAGGTCCTATTCTGTTTGGTCAAGTTGCCCATTACAATAAGGGGCTTAGATTTTAGATTGGTTTAGAGGTGATTTGAAAGTGTTCTTCCCGCCCCCCCGCCCCCACCCCCTCCCCACTTTTCCAGAGGACTGTGGGGATCTGAATCTCTGTCTGAGAGGGTGGTAGAGACAGAAACCTTCAACCTTTGCAAAAAAAAATACCTAAGGAATGACTCTTTCTTGCAGATGGTGGTACGTGTATGGAATGAGCTGCCAGAGGAAGTGCTGGAGGCTGGTGCAATTATAGCATTTAAAAGGCATCTGGATGGGTATGTGAATAGGAAGGGTTTAGAGGGATATGGGCCAAGCGCTGGCAAGTGGGGCTAGATTAGGTTAGGATACCTGGTCAGTATGGATGAATCAATTTCCATGCTGTACATCTCGATGACCCTATGACTTGAAGTGCTGTAACCTACCAATCTAAGAACCAAAACCTGATTGGCAACTTGTTGGCTGTTGTGGGCACAGATAAATTTCTGATTTAGTAAGAAACTCACAACAAACAATTAGAATCGGTTATTAAATATAAACTTGCTATTACCAATATCTGAATGTAGGGTTTCATGTTTAACAGCTAACTGTCCTTTTGTGTGTGAGAGAGAAAGAAACAAGTCCAAAGGACACATTACTGATTTTTATCTGGAAAAGCAAATGAAAATTTTCACTCAAGTGCATATTATGTTTTCATGGTTCTTTTTCAGAATCTGCATTCTTGCTAAACCTGTTACCTACACCTGAACGTTTCTAATGCAAGATCTGGATTCTGCTCCCTGTGGCTGCACAGTTAGGGAGCGTGCCTTCTGAACTTTAGTTTTAGATTAGGTTCCCTGCAGTATGGAAACAGGCCCTTCGGCCCAACCAGTCCATACCGACCTCCGAAGAGTAACCCACCCAGACCCATTTCCTTCTGACTAATGTACCTAGCACTATGGGCAATTTAGCATGGCCAATTCACCTGACCCGCACATCTTTGGACTGTGGGAGGAAACCGGAGCACCCGGAGGAAACCCACGCAGACACTGAGAATGCGCAAACTCCACTGGAATCGAACCTGGGACCCTGGCACTGAGGCAGCAGTGCTAACCATTGAACCACTGTGCTGCCCTAGTTATATAGGATTAATAGCTGTGTGCTAATAGTTGCACCGCATCATCAGTGATTCCAGATCACATTGAAACTTTCCACACAGGTTACAGTTGCAGAGATGTCTTGCTTAAACTTCTTGCATATGGTATAAATTGTAATATAAGTTGTTTTTCTTGAACATTGTGACAGAACAGAGTTTCTGACTAACACCCAAGTGTCAATTCGATGCTAAACATCTCTCACCAACACCCCTGCATCATAAGTGGCTGTGTGTTGGCCTTGTCTGCTGGAAGCTGCACTCGCCTGACTTGATGATCTTGGTCATTGTAGTTGTTTTTGGGCCCAGATAACCATGTTGGAAAGGACAAACTGTGCTTTTGCGTTTGTGCTGTGCTGTTTCAGGAAGGGAACTTGAAGCCAAGAGTGATAAAGCAACAGCTATTGCAAACCAAACTTTCCTTCCCCACCCCTCCCCTCAGCATTCTAAAGGCTGGATTTTCTAAGATAATGATGACCAGTTCACTGTACTAATTGGAATGACCCAGTGGTTAGCACTGCTGCTCAGGTTTGATTCCAGCCTCTGATAACTGAATTTGGGTGGAGATTGAACATTCTTCCTGTGTCTACATGGGGTCCCTCCTGGGTACTGTAACTTCCTCCCACAGTCCAGAGATGTGCAGGTTGAATCGATGGGCAATGCTGACTTATCCTGGGTCATGCAGACAAGGTGGATTAGCCTTGTTAAATAGAGTTATGGAGGCAGGGAATGGGAATTGTGTTACATGCTCTTCGAGGGTCAATACAAACTTAATGGGCCGAATGGGCTCTATCTGCATTGTAGGAACGCTATGTTTTTTTTTTCTTAGATGTAATTTTAACTGGCAAGGACTGATTCAATCAAATTGATTTTTATTTATTTTTCCTCTAGACCATTGAACCTTAATGCCACTAAATGGGCAGATGTCTGATTTTAGAAATTGATATATTCATCATTAAACTTGCATGTATCCTTGGAGACTGACTGACTGACTGACTGGATTCTGGCCGACTGTGCAGACAAGCTCTCAATTGGATTCTGCTCTAGAGCTTTGAACCTAGACAGTTCCTCTTGGAGATGGATTGCACAAATTCATTTCCCATTGCTTTATAGTGGATTTGAATTTTCAACTAACCAAGCTAAATTCATGTAATAATCTGTGAATCTTTCTGGCAGAAGGAAATGTCTTTGCCTCTTGAGGCTCGGAGAAGAATCTGACTCGTATATGCCAATTATTGAGATTAGAGTGAATTTAGAAAAAAAACAATTAAGGTTAAAACAGGGTCTTTATTAGGTAGGCCAATGGGCTGAGAAGTGGTAGATGGAGTTTAATTCAGGTAAATGCGAGGTGCTGCATTTTGGGAAAGCAAATCTTAGCAGGACTTATACACTTAATGGTAAGGTCCAAGGGTGTGTTGCTGAACAAAGAGACCTTGGTGTGCAGATTCATAGCTCCTTGAAAGTGGAGTCACAGGTAGATAGGATAGTGAAGAAGGTGTTTGGTATGCTTTCCTTTATTGGTCAGCCTATAGAGTACAGGAGTTGGGAGGTCATGTTGTGGCTGTGCAGGACATTGGTTAGGCCACTTTTGGGATATTGTGTGCAATCCTGGTCTCCACAACAAAGATGTTGTGAAACCTGAAAGGGTTCAGAAAAGATTTACAAGGGTGTTGCCAGGGTTGGAGGATTTGACCGATAGGGAGAAACTGAATAGGCTGGGGCTATATTTCCTGGAGCCTGAGGGGTGACCTTTATAGAGGTTTATAAAATCATGGGCATGGATAGGGTAAAGATACAAAGTCTCTTTGCAGGGGTCAGGGAGTCCAGAACTAGACGGCATAGGTTTAACGTGAGAGGGGCAAGATATACAAGAGACCTAAAGGGCAATTTTTTCATGCAGAGGGTGGTGTATGCATGGAATGAGCTGACAGAGGAAGTGGTGGAGGGTAGTACAAGTGCAACATTTAATAGCCATCTGGATGGATAAATGAATAGGAAGGGTTTGGAGGGATATGGGCCAGGTGCTGAATTCTATAATGTAACTGTCTAAAATCGTGAAGCTGGTTGTCAAACTCCATTTTTACTCACTATGAATGAAGTTGTCTTTAGATGTTTAATATGGTAGCAAAGATAGGAGAGTATAGACATGGAAAAACACTTGAGTTAATGGCATTACTGGCATTGACTCTAGTTTTCTTGTATGAGTCAGAAGGCTGTGCATTTAATCTCCACTTTGAAATTTGAGCAAATAATCCAGACTGGTGCCTTTTTGCAGTAGTGAGATGTATGATGGAGTAAAAGATTTGCTCCCACTGGTTGGGTGCGTTAATTCATGTTATCCACTGCGGTTGAGGAGAATTGTGTGAACATTGCCTCAAATATCTAAATATAACTTGCAAGATTGGTACAATGGGCAGGGAGAAGATAAGCAAGGTAGTTGGAGAAATGTAGAGAGAATGCAAAATGAAATATCTGGGGTTGAGGTGGGTAAAGAGCAAAATAAAAGGGTTAAGCAGACAAAGTATGAGTAGACTGAAGAATAAATGGAAAAGATGGAGTTTGTGTGAAACATATTCAGGAGCGTAGAAATACAGTGATAGAAAGCTTTCTTTTATGGGGAAAAGGAAATCTGAGGTTTTTTTTTGGTGAGTTCTTGTGATGGGTATCAGCTTGGGTCTGAATGGCTGAGCATATGCTGACCCTTTTAATGTGGTTTACATGTAAAGATGCATTAGATAAGCTGACAGATCAGGTATGGTAGTGGCATACAAGGATGTTAATCCCACCATATAGCATCCTCACTGTGAGTGAGTGACTGGAGGGGAGCGAAGCCTACCCTGCAAGTTGGAAAAAGTGATGCTGGAGATGAGGTCTGTGCAGTGTGTTCATTAGTAGAATAGCTCAGCCTGAATTTCTTTACTGCTATTAAACAGGTGAGAAGTAACATTTTGGCTGAAACATGGTGAGATGCGGAAGCAGGAAGTGATGAGGGAAAGTTGAGAAGTGGCTTCCAGGCTTGAGTGAGAATATAATTGTTATCTACCACTATTGCAGTCAGTCATCAACTAACTAATAACTTTATTAAAGAAACAAATTGTGCAAGCTTGAAGACTTAATAGAAAATGCATGCAAATTAATCTAGGAAAACTGATTAAATTGGGTAAAAACCAGGACTGCAGATGCTGGAAACCAGAGACTGGATTAGAGTGGTGCTGGAAAAGCACAGCAAGTCAGGTAGCATCCAAGGAGCAGGAAAATGGACGTTTCAGGCAAAAGCCCTTCATCAGGAATAGAGGCAGGAAGCCTGCAGAGTGGAGAGATAAATGAGAGAGAGGATGGGTAGGTGTGGGGAGAAAGTAGCAAAGAGTACAATAGGTGAGTGGGGGTTGGGGACGAAGGTAATAGGTCAGAGGAGGGTGGAGTGGATAGGTGGAAAGAAAGATAGGTAGGTAGGACAGGTCATGGACAGTGCTGAGCTGGAAGTTTGGAACTGGGGTAAGGTGGGGGGAGAGGAAGTGAGGAAACTGGTGAAGTCCACATTGATTAAATTACCTGTTTTTGCTTCAGAATAACTTGTCAAACATACGACGTTGTTTCCTCATTTAAACATTAAAATATTGTATTTTGGTGTCAAAGACCACATGGTTTGGGTGCAGGGAAGTGTCTCAAATTTGTGAAATTGGCATTGCGTTCAGAAGCTCATTTTAATATGCTGTCTTCACATTTTAACACCGATTTATGTGAGTTTTCATGCACACAAATAACATTAAATTTCAGTGATACAGACACATTTTTCACTTCAATGTTCAGTCCATGTTTTCTTAACTTCCTGAAATTTGCCAGTGAATCAAGACAGTGTTAATTATGGGGCCGAAGCTTGCTTCAGTAAATATGCTCACACTTGGTGAGTCTTCTCACTTGCAGATTGGTGATTAAAGATTATATTCACAGACTTTGGCTGAGTGCACTGGCCCCTCTGCCAAAACAGAGTGCATCATTTTCAGAGCTCTGACATCATCTCCCTTTCTGCTCATGCTTGACTTGCATTCTTCTGTAAATGTGCTAAGGACACTTTGAAGGCCAGTCAGTAAATAAGACCTTTGTTGGCTGCTGCTCAACAGCTCATCTTTGTCCATTTTGAGCAGAGTTTAGATCAGGTTGTACCCTATCGGAAGGATGTTGTGAAACTTGACAGGGTTCAGAGAAGATTTACAAGGATGTTGCCTGTGTTGGAGGATTTGAGCTATAGGGAGAGGTCGAATAAGCTGGGGCTGTTTTCCCTGGAGTGTTGGAGGCTGAGGGGTGACCTTATAGAGGTTTATAAAATTATAAGGGGCATGGATAGGATAAATAGACAGAGTCTCTTCCCTGGGTTGGGGGAGTCCAGAACTAGAGGGCATAGGCTTGGGGTGAGGGGAAAGATATACAAGAGACCTAAGAGGCAACTTTTTCACGCAGAGGGTGGTACGTGTATGGAATGAGCTGCCAGAGGAAGTGATTGGAGGCTGGTACAATTGCAACATTTTAAAAGGCATCTGGATGGGTATACGAATAGGAAGGGTTTGGAGGGATATGGGCCAGGTGCTGGCAGGTGGAGTAGATTGGGTTGGGATATCTGGTCGGCGTGGACAAGTTGGACCAAAGGATCTGTTTCTATGCTGTACATCTCTGACTTTATGACCCTCTGACTATAACTTGCCTGCTCCAGTCTTCACCAACTGTTCGTTCTTGTGTGAGAAAGCCAGTTGTAAATGCAACTATTCTTACTCTTCTCATGGACATGTGTCTGAGTTTGTGCATCCTCTCTGAGCCATTGATCTTCTCTGAGGACCTGTTGTCAGCAACCCCACCGATGCATGATGCACCAGTGAAGGCACAGAGATAAAAGACATAGGTTTTACCTTGCAAAGTTTTTTTTGAAATTGTTTTTAAAGTGTCATTCAAGGTGATTTAACAGGATCAAAGTACCGTGTGAGATGTGGGTAGCTTTTATTTAATTGTACCATCCAATAGAAATGCCAAGTCCTATCTCCAACCGTTGGGGATATTGAAAATCTACCTCTCCTGTTCTGCTTGTGCTGTGCTCATAAGCTGCAAGATTGTTAAGGATAACCTTTAATTATCTGCCCCTGCCTGGTTGTTCTATGTTGGTACATGAAGAAGCTATGTGCCTAATGTGGATTGAATTGGTGGATCTTGTAATGGTGTGTGTGATCCCCTTAGTTGCTGTGGTTTTCAACTGCCCTGCTGAAATCATTTAAAGTATTTTCTGCACTGAATCCAGGAATCATCTTTTAGTTTGTGCAGCAAACATCCACTGATGTGGATGAATATCAGTGATAATAACAGTGTATTTATGTGGTGTGTTTAATGTAATCACAGATTATTATAATAAGACACTCGGCCACATTAGATATTGGGGCAGGCAAACAATGACTTTGAACAAAGTACAGTAGTAGGTTTTAAGGGGTATCTGTGAAAGAGGTAATTAAGTTTTTTAAACAGCAATGCAAAAGCAATTTTAGAGCTTGTTGGCCCTGACCCGTGAAGGCATAACCACTAATGGTGCAGCGATTTAAAATAGAAGTTATTGTGGAACTAGAGGAGGGCAGGTATCTCTGGGTTGTTGGGCTGGAGAAGGTTACAGAGACGTGTAAAAGGGAGGCCACGATGGTGAGATTTAAAACCAAAATTTTAAATAGGTTTAATGGCTGGAAGCCAGTGAGCACTTGTAAAGGTGCAAGACATTTAGTGAGACTCAGGATGTGGCAAGCAAAGTTTTTTGAATTGCCTCTGCTTAGAGAGAATGGAACATGAGAGACAGGCCGAGTATGTATCAGAATAGTCAAGTCTACAGGTAAGAAAGACCTGGATAAGGGTTACAGCAGCGGTGCTGGAGTCAGGTAATGGAATTCAAGTGGAAATAAACTGACTTAATGATGGCACATTGTGGTTGGAAGCTGAACTTGGGTTAAATATGCCACTGTTTGTGGTGATGTGGAGGGGCTGGTGTTGGACTGGAGTGGACAAAGTTTAAAAATCGCACAACACCAGGTTATAGTCTAAACAGATGGTTTTTTTTTTTAGAAGTACTAGCTTCCAGAGTGCAGAGTGCTTCCAAATAAACTTGTTGGTCTATAGCCTGGTGTTGTGATTTTTGACTGTCAAAAGTCTGATTCAGGAAGTGGGGTTGAGATACCAGCAAGTGAAGAGTTTGAGGGTCTTGTAGAAGCCCGAACAATAGGTGAATTGTGTAAGAAGTCTAATGAGGTCAAAGTCAAACCCGACATATGGAACAATATGCTACATTTTCCAACTAGGTTCCTGCTGTTGAGATGAAACTGTGAATAAGCACTTCGCTGCTGCCTAGCAACAGGGTATTATTGCTTGCTATCGGCCTGACTAAAACTGAATCTTGGCTCATTTACCTACAGCTTCCTAACCTATCACCTGCTGTGAGGAAACTAGACGTTGCTAATTCCTGACCCAGAAGTGTGAACAGGTACCTGATACACAGCCTGCTCCCCTAACGACTGCTGGTGTCTCAAGGTGTTATACATCACCAGCCACATGCAGCCCTCATCCATGGGCAATGGCATCAAAAACCTGCCAGCCTCCCAGGACACGCGTGGCACATGTGTGATCCACTTGCTGGACACTTCTGCACTTTACTGCTGCATCTCTGGGCACACTAGCAAAGATCGTTACAATTCTGTTGCAAGGACACTTTGCACAAAGGCAAGCACTCAGTTCACACACTGGATTAGGAAGCATCTCTGGGCTGTTTGTTCACTGTTTGCTCATGTTGAACCTTTTTTGTATTTTATCCCCTAACCCTACTCCCACCAGCTCAAGCTATTGGGCTGTCAGTGCTTTTGTTTTGTTTGACTTAGACACAAATCCAAGGAGTATGTCATGGTTCAGAGCAGCCCTCAAATCAAGTCCAGGGCGAGACACTTCATTCATGTCCTGGCCAAAACAAAATAAAGGATAGCCTCTGATACCAGTGTAGGGACCAGGACATGGTTAATCAGCCACTTGGAGTCGTTACTGTCAGGATCCTCTCCTCGTAAGGAGTGAGCAATTAAATTGTCAGGCAGCCCACCCTTCTTGGCTCTTTCTATCCAATATGGGACTGTTATCTCCTATAATAGAAAAGGAGGCACTGAATGAAATGAAAATGGGAGGCACAGCTGTCAGTGCTCAATTGCCCCAAGTGAGTGAGTTGATGGTGTTGGGTTTTGGGGTGGGTGAGAATGAGTGAAGGAAGATGTATACAGTAGCAAGAGTGGTAGATCATAAGTCTTGGTGGGAGGTGGGTACAATAGCAGTGAGTGTGTGAGGTATTAGAGGGAAAACAATAGCACTCCGCTGTGACTGAGTGGAGGTGGTCAGTGATCATGTTTCTACACTACCAGGCATTCCTCCAGGTAGCCGAGACTGCATGGACGTGGTGGCGCACACTGTCTGAACTGGCATGGTCTGGCGTTATGGCCTTGACTTTCCCTGGAACAACAATGTTTGACCCTCCTCTGTATCACATCATGCACCAGGACTGAACATTGTAAACTCAGCTTTATAAACACTTTAATCAATTATAACCTCCGGTTTCTGGCTAGGCATTTACGAGGTCAATGCTTTTTTTCAAAATGTGATTAGGTCACTTGTTTCTGAAGACAAATTACCTTTACAGAACTGAAAGCCATCTTGCTCGTTTTAAAATTTTTTAAAAAATTTTGAATAAATTTCAAATTCCTGAATTATGTACTTTATTTTATCACAACCTGCAAGTTAAGTTATGGTGAGGTGACTGAGTGAAAAAGCTGCTGTTGCACAAATTTCAATTGTATCCAGGTTTCCCTCATGTTCCCAGTCTGTCACTGGAATTAAAATCAGGGTGAACGTTCTCCTAGCCTGTCATATGTCCTAGAACAGACATTTGCTGTATCTTAAAATGTATGTATCATGAATTATAATTTTTTGAATAATTTATTATTGCATTTTCTTTGAAGGCTATTTCACTTCACAGTGAGGGACAGTAATATAAATTTGTAAAGAAAAGCAAAATAAAACAAGAATGTAGAAGCTTTTTTTTTCTGACCATATCACCCTTTTTAAAACTAATTTTCTTAGGCAGTCTTGTTTTAATTGAAACTAATATGCCTTTGTCCATCTCAGCAAATTTTGTGTTCGCACAAAGGAAACGTATTTTAATATTCCCTTTCATCACGATTTTGACCTTTCTGCTCAAGGGGAGTCAAAACTGAAGGAGTCTGACACAATATGACGACTCACATGATCAAAAAAGGAACTTTTTGCAATGAACATTCCAGTGATCTCTCCAATCTCATCTCAAACATGAGGCTGTATTGATGTTGCCTTTGATTCTGTTGTAATAGCATTATGTATTGTAGTCTGAGAAAATGATATTATCTTTTTTATTTAAACAAAAAAAAACACTCTCAGCATAAAGGAAATTAAATCTAGGCTGGTATTATGAAATTTCAATTGTTACACTCCTTTTTTAATCTAATTGACGCACATTCAAAGTATCTCATTTATTGTTCTAGCATAAGTCAAATCTGTCGCAGGCAAATTGAGCTTTCAGCAGCTTGTGCTATCTCCCTAAATCATGACCAAAATCTGTTGCTCTGCTTCATTTAACACGGTTAACTGTACAGTTTTCTTTCCCTTTTTGTATTGCAAGTCTTTCTACTTTCTCTCCTGAATTTCTCCCCAATATTATTACTTTTACTGCAATGTGAATTAACATCTGAGCCATTTTATGTAAGCCCTGATGAATAAACCAGGATATACACAGGAACGGCACCATTGTCTGCTCAGTTTGGTTAGTGCTCTAAAAGATATCATTATATCAGTGAATGAATGAGCATGAATAAGATTTTGACTGAAGTTCTTCCCCACCCTATAATCAGAGACACCAAATTATATTCACCCAAAGGTTTTAATGGCGATTTTGAAAGAAAACTCCAGTTTTATAAAATCGATTGAAGCAATTCTATGTCAGCAGCCCATTGCATTATTTCAGTAGCTTCATCATTTAACTCCTTTCATTTTGACCTTCCCTGACTGAAATCAGTCAGTTGGAACTAAAGCAATAGCAATCATATTGCTACAATGAGCAATCAACTGTCATACACCGAACTGAAGGAGAATATTTTCCTGACTGATTGCTGTGTTGCTGGTTTAATGCTTGTGTTGCGATTTCCTTCAGTGTGCTGCTCCTTTTGAGCATCTATAACAGGGTTCTCATAATTACAGATTGTTTTTATACACTCTTCCAGCCATGGTTAGGATCAATGACTCATTCTATGATCCTTTTTAATACATTTCATCATTTCATGGATCAGTAACTTTATAGCACTTGAATTCTTCACCAAATTTTCACTTAAGATGTTGACAAAAGATTCCTGCTCTGAAGTTTATTGAAGATTTCCATTTTTTGCATAACAGCAAACATTAATTTTCGGAGGATTGTCCTAAGCACTCAAGCATTCCGTAATTGCTTCTTTCTCAAGGGCTCTAACAGCCCTTTATAATGCCAGTATTATTATGATCTTTTGCACTTTTCAGAGATGCTTTTCTTACAGGAGTTGGTTTATTAAACTAGAATGATAGCCATCTGCCTGCATTTTTTAAAAAAAACTTTAGGGAAATACTTTAAAACATTGTTTTTAATATCCAAAACAACTTAACCTCATTGGGTTATGAAGTCTGAAGAAAACCTACAAGTGTATTATTTTCATGACCCACCAAATCTGCCTGTGTGCAGTATATTCAAAGTGGACGATGAATTGAGTACTCCTGCCTGTATATTCTATTGCCTGTTCAATCAGTAATATCTGTGGAATAAAATAGCCAGGGTATGCACTTTTATGATGAAATCTGCCTTGTACTTAATTGTATTGTATATCACTTGGCAGCCCTGCTGGCAGAACATGAGAAGAAAATAACTACTAGAGAATGCTGCTGTGTTAACATTTATCAGTACGTTGATATGTTTGATGTATATTGGTTTGAATTCTTGTTTTTAAATTTAGGATAAACTTGGTTTCACCACAGTTGCATACAGGCTTTAGAACTTTGTAATATCATACAGTTGCATTTCATTGTGCATAAGCTCTGTCCAAGACAATGCTATTTTTAAAAAGAGATGCGAGAGCAATGCAGAATCCTGAAGTCTAGCCATATGAATGTTAGTAACCTGTGCAGAGAGCTATGTGAGTAGAATTGAATGGTAGCGTTTATGAAACAGTCTTTCAAAAATCCAGTCGTAAAATTAGACCCTCATATCTCTGCATACCATGTATTGTAGTATTTAGTAACAGTGTTATGAAGATGTCTGAGCTTAAAGACCATTATTAAACCCTTGCCTTCTCCTCCACATGTCTGACTAACTCCATGTATATCTGCTTGGATTTACTAATCCTTGCCTATTTTCCCCAACTCTTGGGTGATTTATTTTTCTCTAAGCCTGCAAGTGAATATTGGCAGCCTAATCTGTACTGGGTGTTAAGTGTATAAATTGGATTGTGTTTGCACATTGGGGGACACTCCATTGGATGATGAGTGCATTTTATAGTGTGTAAAGCGTACAGAACATTTTTGTTTTTAAGCTAAAGATCATTTTAACATTTTCATTGCTCTTGGGAGGCATTATGGGATAGTTTGATATGTTGGGGTTTGGTGCAGTTTCTCTTGCTGTGTTGTGCTGCATGTTTGGGATAAAAGTACATTATTATTTGAGTGTTCAAGCTGCTGACTATATTCTTCATGTCAGCCTGTCAACTCACTATGATACTTTGCAAATGTAATGCAGGCTGAGCATACTAATGGAAATGTGCTGACCCACAGTTCTGAATGTCCAAGAAAAATCTTTGAGCGTAATCAGCCATGGTTGCATTGAATGGCAGAGTAGGCTCGGTTGGCCGTATGTCCTACTAAAGTGAACTACTGCAGATGCTGGAATCTGAAATAAAAACAAAATGCTGGAAATACTCGCCCAGTTCAAACAGCATCAGTGAAGAGAGAGTGTTACTCTTATAGGTTGGAAATTATCCTCCTCCATCAGAACTGAGGGAAGGCAGCACAGGATATTAATTCACTATTCACTTTATTATCTTAAAGAATCTTTCAAGCTTTTGTTTTTATTTGAAAGTGAAGTTGCTAATTATATAGACTGCGTTTTACTTTGTCTGGTTCTCCTATTTCTGTTACAGGTCAGATTAATTGGTTTGGTTACGAAAGCCCTCGAAGCTTCTGGGACTTCATCCATGTGGCATGCGGCAAGGTTCCCCATAACTGCATCAGCAGCATTGAAAACATGGAAAATGTGAGCTCATCAAGGGCAAAGGTTAGAAAGCTGTTGTATTTTTGTTACGTCATCTGCAAACAAGGGTATCAATATCAGTTTTTATATTATGCAAGACCCTGTGATACTGCCTGATTGCGTTTACACAGCTAGTTCCAATCCAAAAGTAAACACGAAGGATGAGGGCTTAGAAGCATGTGAAAATGAGGACAAGACTGTGTTTTGGCTTTTGTTTTAACCTAGATAAGATTTTATTTTATTTGTAAGATAAATGAGTCTCCCACGGATTTCTAATCTTAACACTTCTAGTTTTTAAAAAGGATGTTTGAGAGCAATGCAGAATCTTGAAGGCTAGCGGTATGAATGTCAGCAACCTGAACTTTAATGTTTGATATCTGTGTCATGCAAAGCAAATGACAGATTGGTTGGAGAAAGTAGGAATGAAAGGAGAGCTTAAGTAGCTTTGGGAATCCAAAGAAATCATCGTTGATATAGTGTAGTTGAAAGTGGGTACTGCAGATTAGTCAAGATTAGAGTTGTGTTGGAAAAGCACAGCAGTTCAGGCAGTATCCAAGGGGCAGGAAAATCAACGTTTCAGGCAAGAGCCCTCATTGATGTGGTGTCGGTCATGTCTAATTTTGAAATTTAAAGTTGTGTTGTGAAACTGTACTATTCTTTGGTCTGTGATTTTCATGTTGGTACTTGTCCCTGTGGTAGGTGGTCACCATGCTGCCAGATTACATCAGTTAAAATAATATATTCAAGCCAGTCAACAGTGTAATGCAGGGTGGCAAGATGGCTCAGTAGTTAGCACTGCTATCTCACAGTGCCAGGGACCCAGTTTGATTCAAGTCTTGGGCTACAGTCTATGGTGTTTGCACATTCTCAACATGTCTGCGTGGGTTTCCTCCGGGTGCTCCGGTTTCCTCCCACAGTCCAAAGATTTGCAGGTTAGGTGAATTGGCCATTCTAAATCGCCCACCGTGTTCAGAGATGTGTAGGTGTGATGTATTAGTCAAGGGGAATGCGTCTGGGTGGGTTACTCTTTGGAGGGTTGGTATGAACCTGTTGTGCTGAAGGGCCTGTTTCCACACTGTCTGGATTCTAATTCATGCAGGACAGCATTCTTAAACATACACATAACCTGTTCGTGCTGGGTGACTGGGTTGAAATTAGGTCTTTGAAAATGAACATAGTCGGGGACATGGAATGGACCAACGGGTTTTTGAGGGGGAGGCATTTGATGAGTGAATGAAATTTAATGATTGACAACATACAATTAGCTGTTGTCAAGGGTTAGTTGAACTTTATAAAAGAATAAGTGGGGGGGTGGCATAAGAGAAAATACATCACCTCATGTTGGAAAAGGTTGGCTGGGGGCTGTGGTGAGTGTTTTGAAGGTGGAAGGATGCAGTCTTAATAATGAGGAATGAAGCTTAGTTCTGATTTGTCTTGGGCACCAACGTTTTACCTGGTTTGGTCCCACGGAGCGGTTTTCTGTGGATCAGACAGATGGTGACTAAAAATGGCAATTTACTGTGAGGAACATATTGTTTATTTCGGGGGGGGGAAGAGAGAGAGAGGAGGAGGGGTGGGGAAAATTCCGTTGGAGAAAGTTGCACTATCTATCACTACTAATTAGTAGGCAGCCTGATAGTGAGAATGTGGTCATGGTGTTAACAGACAATCTCAGAATTATTTCTCATCATATTAGATGGAGGTTATTTTGTATCTGCAGTCTTGTCTTCTCTCCATCAATACCAATCATCTTAAGCCGTCTTCCCCTGTTGGTCTCCCTCTTCCCCTCTAGCAATAAGTGCAACGAGATCACTTCAGCTCCCCGTTTTGCTTTGCTTGTGTATGTTTTGCTCACCAGACCCACCTTCTCTACTTGCCCCCTTTTGTGCGAACTCTGAATTAATAATTTTAGCTCTTATCACCCCTCCTGCATGGTCTGGACTACTTTTATTGACAAGACATAACTTTACTGTCTTCCTAAAAGTGCTGTTTTTTTTCCTTAGCTACCATGTTAACTGGCATTACTCATAGTTTCCTCTTTTCTGTTTCTATTCCCCCTCTTTATCAAATCCAGTTTCTCCATTGCCCCTCGTGCTAAAAAAGCTTGACCCCTCCATCTATTGTAAACTCCTGTCCCATCTGAAATGTCTCATTTTAAACCTTTTCTTTCTATAATCATTTGAATGAACTCAGATTGCAAAATCGCTGCCTAATGTTTTCCCAATTTATTGTTTAAGTCCCTCCATGTTCATATGCCTGTCCATTACTGAGCTTTTGTTAACATTGCAAATTATGCCCTGGTTGACTGTGACAAAGGGCAACAATCCCTCTGTGATCACTTTGTTTTATGTGTGGAATTTGATGCAGTTAATCTCAAAATTCTCCCCTAAACTCTGCCAGTCATTCACTGACCAGAGTGAAACTGTGCTTGCCTGTTTTCTATCATTCTGGTCAAAACAAGAAAACCAACAACAATGGCTTCCTTCCCTACTCCCACACCATTTACCTTTGGCGCTACCCAAGGATTTATTTCTCAACTGTATCCTTTCTCTCATCAACATGTAGCCCCTCAGATTCTGAAACCATGACATTAGTTTAGTGTATGCTGAACATACCCATCTCTTCCTCTCTTCCACTTGATCCTTATTAGACCCTATCTGAGGCCAAGCTGGACTCTTGTGGCTGTTTGTATTTTGAGCACACAATAAGCTTCTGACTGCACATCCACATCACTAAGGCTGTCAGTTTGCACCGCTGTTATTATTTGAGATTGACTTGCTGATGATATACCGCTTTGGATACTGTTGGGGGGGACAGCCTAGTAGGGGTAAGCTGCAGTGACCGGGTCTCTGGCACGAGGTCCGGTTCTGAGGCTCAGAAGGGAAAGGGGGAGAGGAGGAGAGCGCTAGTTATAGGAGACTCTATAGTTAGAGGGACAGACAGGCAGTTCTGTGGACATGGGCGAGACTCGGTTGGTTTGTTGCCTCCCGGGTGCCAGGGTCCGAGACGTCTCGGACCGTGTCTTCAGAATCCTTAAAGGGGAGGGTGTGCAGCCAGAAGTCGTGGTGCACATTGGCACCAACGACATAGGTAGGAAGAGGGGTGGGGAGGTCATTCAGGAGCTCAGGGAGTTAGGCTGGAAGCTAAAAGCTAGGACGGACAGAGTCGTCATCTCTGGGTTGTTGCCGGTGCCACGTGACAGTGAGGCAAGGAATAGGGAGAGAGTGCAGTTGAACACGTGGCTGCAAGGATGGTGTAGGAGGGAGGGCTTCAGGTATTTGGACAATTGGACTGCATTCTGGGGAAGGTGGGACCTGTACAAGCAGGACAGGTTGCACCTGAACCAGAAGGGCACCAATATCCTGGGAGGTAGGTTTGCTAGCACTCTTCGGGGGGTGGGGTTCAAACTAATTTGGCAGGGGGATGGGATCCGGACTTGTAGTCCAGCAAGTAGGTTAGCTGTTTTTCAGGATGTCCAAGAATGTAGGGAGACTGTGGAGAAGGTAGCACTGACAGGGAATACTTGCAGACACCGAGATGGGTTCAAGTGTGTATACTTCAACGCAAGGAGTATTAGAAATTAGGTGGGTGAACTTAAGGCGTGGATCGGTACTTGGGACTACGATGTTGTGGCCATCACGGAAACGTGGATAGAAGAGGGACAGGAATGGTTGTTGGAGGTTCCTGGTTACAGATGTTTCAGTAGGATTAGGGAGGGCGGTAAAAAAGGAGGGGGTGTGGCGTTGCTAATTAGAAATGGTATAATGGCTGCAGAAAGGCAGTTCGAGGGGGATCTGCCTTTGGAGGTGATATGGGCTGAAGTCAAAAATAGGAAAGGAGCAGTCACCTTGTTGGGTATTTACTATAGGCTCCCCCAATAGCAGCAGAGATGTGGAGAAACAGATTGGGAAACAGATTTTAGAACGGTGCAGAAGCCACAGGGTAGTAGTCATGGGCGATTTCAACTTCCCAAATATTGATTGGAAGCTGTTCAGATCAAATAAATTGGATGGAGCGGTGTTTGTGCAGTGTGTCCAGGAAGCTTTTCTAACTCAGTATGTAGATTGTCTGACCAGAGGGGAGGCTATATTGGATTTGGTACTTGGTAACGAACCGGTTCAAGTGATGGGCTTGTGATGGGTGAGCATTTTGGTGATGGTGACTACAATTCTGTGACTTTCACCTTGGTTATGGAGAGAGATAGGTGCGTGCAACAGGGTAGGTTTTACAATTGGGGGGGAAGGGTAAATACGATGCTGCATGACAGGATCTGAGGAGCATAAGTTGGGAGCATAGGCTGTCAGGGAAGGATGTCGTTGAAATGTGGAACTTTTTCAAGGAACAGATACGATGTGTCCTTGATATATATGTACCTGTCAGGCAGGAAAGAAATGGTCCTGTGACAGAACCGAGATTGAATGTCTAGTAAAGAGGTAGAAGGAGGCTTGCATAAGTTTGACGAAACAAGGTTCAGACAGTGTTGGAGGGATACAGGATAGCCAAGAGGGAGCTGAAGAAAGGGATTAGGAGAGCTAAGAGAGGGCATGAAAAATCTTTGGCGGGTAGGATCAAGGATAACCCCAAGACCTTTTATGCATATGTGAGAAACCTGAGAATGACGAGAACGAGGGTAGGTTCGATCAAGGACAGTAGTGGGAGACTGTGTATTGAGTCGGAAGAGATAGGAGAGCTCTTGAATGAGTACTTTTCTGCAGTATTTACAAATGAGAGGGGACCGTATTGTTGAAGAAGAGAGTATGAAATGGACTGGTAAGCTAAAGGAGATACTTGTTAGGAAGGAAGATGTGTTGGGCATTTTGAAAAACTTGAGGATAAACAAGTCCCCGGCCTGACGGGATATATCCTAGAATTATGTGGGAAGCAAGAGAGGAAATTGCAGAGCCGTTGGCAATTATCTTTTTGTCTTCACTGTCAACGGGGGTGGTACCAGGGGACTGGAGAGTGGCGAATGTGCCCCTGTTCAAAAAAGGGAATCGGGATAACCCCGGGAATTACAGGCCGGTTAGTCTTTCTTCGGTGGTAGGCAAAGTAATGGAAAGGATACTGAGGGATAGAATTTGAGTATCTGGAAAGACACTGCTTGATTAGGGACAGCCAGCACGGATTTGTGAAGGGTAGGTCTTGCCTTACAAGTCTTATTGAATTCTTTGAGGAGGTGACCAAGCATGTGGATGAGGGTAGAGTAGTGGATGTAGTGTACATGGATTTTAGTAAAGCATTTGATAAGGTTCCCCATGGTAGGCCTATGCGGAAAGTCAGGAGGCATGGGATAGTGGGAAATTTGGCCAGTTGGATAGAGAACTGGCTAACCGGTCGAAGTCAGAGAGTGGTGGTAGATGGTAAATATTCAGCCTGGAGCCCAGTTACAAGTGGAGTTCCGCAGGGATCAGTTCTGGGTCCTCTGCTGTTTGTAATTTTTATTAATAACTTGGGAGAGGGAGTCGAAGGGTGGGTCAGTAAATTTGCAGACGATACGAAGATTGGTGGAGTTGTGGATAGTGAGGAGGGCTGTTGTCGGCTGCAAAGGGACTTCGATATGATGCAGAGCTGGGCTGAGGAGTGGCAGATGGAGTTCAACCCTGTCAAGTGTGAGGTTTTCCATTTTGGAAGGACAAATAAGAATGCGGAATACAGGGTTAACGGTAGGGTTCTTAGTAAGGTGGAGGAGCAGAGGGATCTTGGGGTCTATGTTCATAGCTCTTTGAAAGTTGCCACTCAGGTGGATAGAGCTTGTAAGAAGGCCTATGGTGTATTAGCGTTCATTAGCAGAGGGATTGAATTCAAGAGTCGTGAGGTGATGTTGCAGCTGTACAGGACCTTGGTAAGGCCACATTTGGAGTACTGTGTGCAGTTCTGGTCGCCTCACTGTAGGAAAGATGTGGAAGCTTTGGAGAGGTGCAGAGGAGATTTACCAGGATGTTGCCTGGAATGGAGAATAGGTCGTACGAGGATAGGTTGAGAGTGCTAGGCCTTTTCTCATTGGAAGGGCGAAGGATGAGGGGTGACTTGATAGAGGTTTATAAGATGATCAGGGGAATAGATAGAGCAGACAGTCAGAAACTTTTTCCCCGGGTACAACAGAGTGTTACAAGGGGACATAAATTTAAGGTGAAGGGTGGAAGGTATAGGGGGGATGTCAGGGGTAGGTTCTTTACCCAGAGAGTGGTGGGGGCATGGAATGTGCTGCCTGTGGGAGTGGCAGAGTCAGAATCATTGGTGACCTTTAAGCGGCAATTGGATAGGTACATGGATGGGTGCTTAAGCTAGGACAAATGTTCGGCACAACATCTTGGGCCGAAGGGCCTGTTCTGTGCTGGATTGTTCTATATCGATGCCTCTTGTACCTCGAGCCATACCAATCTAATGCAATCTAAGCAGCTTTGAATGCTCTACTGTGTATAAACCTGCAATTATTCAGAGCTCTGTTGCCGATGATTGAACACTCCAAGCCCTGCTCGCCGATTTCCTGTGCATGTCAATTTAATTAGCTTGTTGTTTGTTGCCTGAACTTTAAAAGTTTGCTTTTTTTTAATCCGTTTTCAAATTGCCTCATGGCCTTTCCCTTCCAAAGTCTGTGAATTCCTTCAGCCTTTTTCTGGTCTTTTGAGCATTTCTGATTCTAAGTTTTCACGGTTTACTGCCGTCTATCTAGATGCTTAGGCATTAAGCTTTGGAATACCCTCCTTACATTTCCTCTGTAGAAACAGCCTCATTTGCTTTTTGTTTAATATTTCCTTGTGTGGCTGGCTGTCAAGTTTTGTTTCATAATGATCCTGGGAGAGCATGTTGGAATGTCCTGTCTTTATAGAGCACCATTTATGTAATGTCAGTTGTTGCAGATGACAGGAAAAAAAAATAGGAAATTAGGGAACACTGGAAGTGATACTTTAAATGTGAGCATTTAGAAGATTGTGATGAAACAAAGTTAATGTCGATCTTGAATAGATGATCATAAAATGGTCAGAGGGCTTGCGCTTTCACACTCTCAAATTCATTTCCATTACTGTTTTGAGCATTAAAATACTTGTTGGTCAGCACCTCATCTTTAACTGGATTTTTTTCCACTGAGCTGAACATCAATCCTTAAGGTGATGGGTTCCTGTTATTATTAGCCATTATAAGAGGGTTGAATTGGCCTGCATGACCTGCTGCTGATGCTATTTGGCAGTCTCCACATGAAGTGTATGAGGATGAAGGTTAGGTTTAGGTGAGGATAACATTGAACTTGGCTGTGATACCTCCATGTTTTAAGAACCTGCTGATTGACATTTTTTGTCTCTCTCAAGTATATACCTGGACAAGTGACAGTTTCATTCATCATGCGAGGAATGGGAAAAATAGATACGGTGACAATTATAATTCCATTGTCAAACTGGATGAATTGTAATGTGTTGCACTAAATGTACATTAATTTGTTCAACCTCGATTTGTCAGAATACTCTTTTACGCATCCATATGAAACAAATTATCAAATGACCAAATGGTTTTGAATGGCACTGTGTCACAAAGCAAACTCGTGCAGCTATTACAATCAGGTTGTTTGACATTCAGATACCACATTTTACAAATGCCTGGGTTTCTGAGCACCTCCTGGTGACAAATCACACCCTAATGAATCATACTGTTGTGGTATTGTTGCACCAATTAGAGCAGGGATTGAACGGTTCTTCTTTCCCACTGCTCATTTGACTACGACCGGTTTATTAAGTATTTGCTAGTTCAGTGGGTGTTTTAACAGTTTTGAGTGCTGTGACTGTAAAATACAGTTGTGTTGTGCAAGGTTTTGCTTTAAAGTTTTTTTTTAAAAAAAAGTTATGCTCAGGATGCATTCGAAAGAAGCTGCTCTGAATCATTCTTTCTAAATCACTCATGTACAGCAAATGTTTTGTAAATAAGCTGCGAAGTGGAACGATAAATTTTTTTTCAAAAGAATTCCAAAAATGTCACCTAGGTACAGGCTTGGTAGTTTTGATGCCTTGCATGGTTTCTGACTGGGCTCATGAGTCTTTCTGGATTGTGTGTATCAGCTTTTGTTCTGGAGTCAGTATCTGTTTGGTTCTTCCAGCACTACCTGCAGCATGTAGAGGGTTACACACAAAAGCAGGACTCTAGCTTCAGCAATGATGGAGAGGGAGAGACTGTGTGCAATTGGGAATCTGACCAGATACTCAACTGTGGTCATAGTAAGTTAATAAAATTAATGCTGGAATAATTCCCTTCTCAACCAGGGTCCATTGTCCAAAATGACTTTTGTGTTCTGGCTGCTCCATACCAAGGAATAAATAATTCATCAGGATGCTTTGCAAATAGGTCTCTGATTCTTCTAAGCTGATTTTTAATTTTCTCCTCATTCATAGGATGTGAGCATCGCTGGCTAGGCCAGTAGTATTGCTGTCCCTAATTGCACAAAGGGCAGGTAAGAGTTAGTTGTGAGTGTGGAGGCACATGTAGGCCAAACCAAATAAGGATGGCAGATTCCCTTCCTTTTAAAAGGCATTAGGGAATCAGATGGGTTTTTTTTTCTGGCAATCAACAATGGTTTAATGGACATCATTAGTCTCTTATGTTGAAAGATTGGAGCGACTGGGCTTGTATACCCTTGAGTTTAGAAGATTGAGAGGGGATCTGATTGAGACGTATAAAATTATTAAAGGATTGGACACTATGGAGGCAGGAAACATGTTTCCGTTGTTGGGTGAGTCCCGAACCAGAGGACACAGCTTAAAAATAAGGGCTAGGCCATTTAGGACAGAGATGAGGAGAAACTTCTTCACCCAGAGAGTGGTGGGTGTGTGGAACGCTCTGCCCCAGAAGGCAGTGAAGGCCCAGTCTCTGGATTCATTTAAGAAAGAGTTGGATAGAGCTCTCAAGGATAGTGGAATCAAGGGTTATGGAGATAAGGCAGGAACAGGATACTGATTTGAGGATGATCAGCCATGATCATAATGAATGGTGGTGCAGGCTTGAAGGGCAGAATGGCCTACTCCATCACCTATTGTCTATTAATTCCAGATTTTTATTTAATTCAAATTCCACAGTCTACTATGGTAAGATTTGAATGCAGGCCCCCAGAATTTTAACTTGGTCTCTAAATTAGTCTAATGATAATACCATCACCTCCCCCTTTCTTTCTGATTTAATTGTTTGTCTTTGATCGACTTTTAAACTCATGGGTCCCCGCAGACTTTTTTCTGGGATGACAGGACTATCTTATGAAGAGAGATTGGGCAAACTGGGCTTACACCCTCCAGAGTTTCAAAAAACAAAAGGTGATCTCTTTGTTAACCTGCAAAATACATAAAGGGATAGACAGAGTAGGTACAAGTAAGATGTTACTCCTGATTTGGGGAGTCTAGAAACAAAAGCATGATTTCAATCAAGGAAGGTGCCATTTAGGACAGAGATAGAACTGGATGTAGGTTTGCTCGCTGAGTTGGAAGATACATTTCCAGACATTTCGTCACCTTTCAGTGGACCTCCAGGCGGCGAAGCATTGTTGATACTTCCTGCTTTCTATTTGTATGTTTGGGTTTCTTTGGGTTGGTGATGTCATTCCTTGTTTTTTTTTTAAAGTGGGTGGTATATGGACTCTAACTCAGTGTGTTTGTTGATTTGAGTTCTGGTTGGAATGGCATGCTTTTAGGAATTCTCATGTGGGTCTCTGGCTCGTTCTAGGATGAATGTGTTGTCCCAGTCGAAGTAGTGTCCTTCCTCATCTGTATGTAAGGATACTAGTGAGAGAGGGTCATGTCGTTTTGCAGTTAGTTGATGTTCATGTACCCTGGTGGCTAATTTTCTGCCGGTTTGTCCAATGTAGAGTTGTTACAGTCCCTGCACAGTCCTTCCAGCTCAGCGAGCAAACCTACATCCAGAACCTCAACCTGAGCTACAAATCTTCTCAAAACTCAGAACTTTTTTTTCTTGAGGAATTATGAATCTTTGAATTTTCTACTCCAGAAGGCTGTGGAAGCTCAGTCTTTGAGCATATTTTAAAGAAATGAACAGATTTCTGATTATGGGTACAGAGACTGGTGTTAGTAAAGCATTGAAATGTTTGATCAACGATGATCATATTAAATAGTAGAGCAGGCTGTACAGGCTGATTTTGTCCACTTCTGTTCCTGTATTCCTGACTCTATTCCAAAGGATTTGGAATATGTAGGATGTAATTATGCAAATATTTAGCCATTTTAGAATCTGCATTGCTATGTCATTTGTAATACTGTTGCTTTACCAATAGTTTCAGCCCAATAAGTAAGGTCATTTTCAATGAATTTATAACAGTAAATTGCTCCTTCATATTCTTTTTTGATTTGCTTGTAGCCTTTGACACAATTAACCACTATCCTCCCCAATGTGTCTCTACTGTTATCCTTCCATGTCTAACTCCATTCGCTCGCAAGTTGAATTTGCGAGCGAATGGAGTTAGCAACTGCAATGATTTATCCAAAAAAAGTGGCACCGGAAAAGCACAGCAGGTCAAGCAGCATCAGAGGAGCAGGAGAGTCTACATTTTGGCCGTGAGCCCTTCAGCAATGTGCAGGTGGCCCAAGGAAGCTGAGAGATGAATGGGAAGGGAGTGGGGGCTGGTGGGAAGGTAACTGGGAATGTTATAGGTGGATGAAGATGGGTGATGGGTTGGTGATAAGATAGTGGATAGGTAGGAAGGAAGATGGACAGGTAGGACAGTTGAAGAAGGTGGTGCTGGGTTGGATCTGGGAGAAGGTGGGGGAAGGAGAGATAAGGAAACTGGTGAAATCGACATTGATTCCGTGTGGTTGGAGAGTCCCAGGTGTCAGATGGCTAGGATTTGGTGGTGGTGGCGGCCCAGGACTTGCTGCCCTTGGCGGAGGGGGAGTTGAAGTGGTTGGCCACAGGTGTGTGTGTGTGTGTGTGTCTTGAAGGGCTTATGCCCGAAACATCAACTCTCCTCCTCCTCAGATGCTGCCTGACTGGCTGTGCTTTTCCAGCACCACATGTTTTGACTCTGGTTTCCAGCATCTGCAGTCCTCACTTTCCCCATCACAATGATTTATTCTCATGTACTCACATCAATATCTCTTGAGTACCTTGGGAATCTATCATCAGAAATGTTCCCCCCATGACTTTTATTTTCACCTATATGAGCTACCCCTCAATAACAGCATTCGCAAACACATATGGTCTGTTTTAGCATACATGCACCATTTTGCTGAGTCTCTCCCCTCCTTCAGATCTGCCATGCTGCTTGTCCAATATCCGGTGCTGCATGAAAATCTCCTCCTGTTAAATATTAGAAAAGTGAAGGCATGGTTTCTAGGCATTGAAACAAATTCTGCTTCCTGGCCCCACCTTTTACCCATTTCCCTTGGAATCACCTGAGGCTGAACTATTATCTAACTTGACACAGTTTCTGACCACACTTGCATATCACCATAACTGTGTACTTCCTACTCCCTATCAGAGCTCAATTGGTCTGTTACTGAAATTCTCACTGATGCCTTTATTACTTGTTGACAGGTCCTCTGCACTCCAGGCCAGCCTGTACTCCTGCAACCTAGACTTCATCCAAAATCCAATTGTTGATACCCCTTATCACATCAAATCTCATCTCTTACCAGCCCCCCACTCCCAATGCTTTACTGGTCCACATGGGCTTCTCTTATTAAAAAATCCTGATTTTAAAAATTTTCATGTTTATTTTCGTATTGCTCATCGTAGCTATAGAGTTTCTTCCTTTCTGCTTTGCAACCCCTCTCTTGTTTATACTGCTGCTCAAAATCCTTTCTCTGACCAAGCTTTCTCTCACCTGTCTTAATGCCTCCCAGTGTGGCCTGGTATCCAATTTAGTTTCAGGATGCACTTGCAAAATAAGTTGGGATGCTTTACTGTTTGACTGCTTTGCTTTGGCATAGCACTGTGTGTGGCAACATTAGATACTTTTCACAGTACTTCTGTTCTTGAGTGCTTGTGACAATAAAATCCCTGATGAATGGCTCCTGCCTGAAACGTTGACTCTCCTGCTGCTCAGATGCTGCCTGATCTGCTGTGCTTTTCCAGCGCCGTACTCTTTGACTCTGACTCTGATCTCCAGCCTCTGCAGTCCTCACTTTCTCCCACCATAAAATCCAAGTCTAAATCTTAAAAATCTGTATTTTAATGCTGCATAAAAACAAATTGTTTTTACAAGTTGTCAATACAAACACTTTGTCTTTTGATTTTTAAAAGTCCTTGCTGTTGGCTGACAATGTTTTGTCCAAATGGGCTTTTGTCAGTCATCTTCTGTGTCAGTCTGATCAGCTATCTGCATGAGGTCAGTTAGACTAATGTAAGGAATCCCTTTCTGTCTAATTAGAACGACTACTTAGAGTTTTGCAGCATTTACTTAAAGCTCTGATGTTTTACTGTCGGTAAGTTGTAGGAATTGTATCCCACGTAGTATGTAAAACACTAGCTCCCAGTTGGCTGCTTTGGATGACTTGTGATCATATGCAGTTGTCAGCTCAATGAACAAAAAAGTGATGTAGCTGTTTGCCCCAATACATTTTTAATTCTGTTCTGCTTCTGTTCTGTCTCTTGTAACTCGACAGGGTAGAGCGTGGATCCGAGTTGCGCTCATGGAGAAGCGTCTGTCTGAGTATATCTCTACTTCCCTGAGGGACATCAAAACGACCAGGTCTGTACAAATTATCCCTGTGATGTGACATCTTTATAGCATGAAAAACTAACAAAATTGAACTTGGGTTGCCATAAAATAATTCCTCTTGTTTGTTCTTTTTATAAAAAAAAGCAGTCTGTAGCCTGATGACACATGATTATATACTATCCATGTTGTTTCATGAACCAGAAAATTCTAATAAGAGGCAGATGTTTAATAGTCCTCTGAATTGTTTAGCTAGAAAAACATTACGTTTCACAGTTGATTTTAAGTATATATATATATAGCATTAAAACTGATTTTTATATATAGCATTAAAACTGTGCTTTAAACTGTTGGTGCCCTACAAGCAATACAGGCCTGAGAAACCTTTGTTAAAATTTCTCTTGAAGGAGATATTATGAAGATGGAGCTATTGTCCTTGGAGAAGAAGCAAACATGCTGGCTGGCATGCTGCTTGGGCTCAATGCTATTGATTTCAGGTAACTGACCTGGTTTATTCCATTGACTTTACCTGAAAGTCTTGAATACAATAATATGTAAAAGATAAGGGATCAAGGGGTGACAGTGGGCGAGTGGTATTTTCACTAGACTCTTAATCCAGGAACCTGGGTTTAAATCCTGATGTGGCAGATGGTGGAAATTGAATTTAATTAAAATTTGGAATAATAATGACCACAAAACTATTGCCAATTTTTTGGGGAAAAAAAATCATCTGGTTCACTAATGCTCTTTGGGGAAGGAAATCTGCCATCCTTACCTAATCTGATCTACCTGTGACTCCAGACCAATAACAATGCTGTTCTCTGAGCAGTTAGGGAAAGCAATAAATACTGGCCTGGCCAGCGATGCCCGTGTGCCATGAATGAATTTGCTTTTTTCTGGTTGAAAAATGTGCACACCTAGTTCACCTTCTGTTCTTCAAATGCAGATTAAACATTAATGTTGACAAGCAGCCAGTAAGTCAATCCATTTTCTGCTCGCACTGTACACATTAACAGTGAAAGTTGAAAAAATCTTTGGCAATTGTGATGTCTGACTGTACCCAAAGGTATACAATAACTAGCAATGTTCCTGCTGAGTTGTAAATGTGCATGTCCATGCAGTAGTTGGAAGGTAGTACATAAACAAACTTTTTGTTTCAGGTTGAGTATCTTGCATGCATGGCCATGCAAAAAACCTCATCTTTTTTCATGGCAGGGTATATTGAAATCAGAGGGTGCATGACACCAGGTTTTAGACCAACAAATTTATTTAAAATCTCAAGCCTTTGGCATGCTGCTCCTTCATCCACCTGACAATGGAACAATACTCTGAAAACTTGAGATTTCAAGTATACTTGTTGGTCTATAGCCTGGTGTGGTGTGACTTCTGACTTTTTCCACCCCAGTCCAACATTGGCACCTCCACATCATGCAAAATAGGGCCGGCACAGTAGCTCAGCGATTACGCACTGCTGCCTCACAGCACCAGGGTCCCAGGTTCAATTCCAGCCTCGGGCAACTGTCTGTGTGGAGTTTGCACATTCTCCCTGTGTCTGTGTGGGTTTCCTCTGGGTGCTGCGGTTTCCTCCCACAGTCCAAAGATATGCAGGTCAGGTGAATTGGCCATGCTAAATTGCCTATAGTGTTAGGCGCATTAGTCAGACGGGAATGAGTCTGGGTGGGTTACTCTTCGGAGGGTCGGTGTGGACCGGTTGGGCCAAAGGGCCTGTTCACACAGTAGGGAATCTATCTATATATATATAACAACGGGGGTCGTATTGACCTGATTCAGATTAGGGGAAACCGACTGGATGGAGAGACATGGGTTCTATTAGTCGGCTGCAATTTGGGGATGCAGTTAGCCTTTATTTGTTCACAAGTATTTGGAGCCATTCAGACTGCTCTAATTTTGCAGTAATAACCACATTGATAGGGAAATGAACTAAACCTGTATAAATCATCATTTTGGCCATAGAACATAAAATAAGAAGCAGGCACAGGAGCAAGTCCTATGGTTGACCTACTGTTGGGAAATAAGGCAGGGCAGGTGACTGAGGTGTCAGTGAGAGAGCACTTTGGGGCCAGCGACCATAATTCTATTAATTTTAAAACCGTGGAAAAGGATGGACGGGATCTAAAGTTGAAGTTCTAAATTGGAGGAAGGCCAATTTTGATGGTATTAGGCAGGAATGTTCAAAAGCTGACTGGGGGAAGACATTTACAGGTAAGAGGACGGCCAGAAAATGGGAAGCCTTCAATAATGAGATAACGAAACTCCAGAGACAGTATATTCCTGTTAGGGTGAAAGGAAAGGCTGATAGGTATAGGGAAGGCTGGATGACTAGCGAAATTGAGCTTTTGGTAAGCTCTGTCAGGTATAGGCAGCAGAAATCGAGTGAATCCTTTGAAGAGTATAAAGGCAATAGGAGTACGCCTAAAAGGGAAATCAGGAAGGCAAAAAAGGGCCATAAGATAGCTTTGGCAAATCGGGTTGAGGAGAATCCAAAGGGATTTCATAAAATATCTTAAGGACAGAAGGGTAACTAGGGAGAATAGGGCCACTCAAAGATCAGCAAGTCGGCATTTGTACAGAATGGCAGGAGATGGGGGAGATACTAACTAAGTATTTTGCATCAGTATTTACTGTGGAGAAGGACATGAAGGATATAGAATGTGGGGAAGTCGATGGTGACATCTTGAAAAATCTCCATATTACACAGGAGGTGGTGCTGGTTGCCTTAAAATGCATAAAAATGGATAAATCCCCAGGACCTGATCAGACATACCTTTAAACCTCTGTGGGAAGCTAGGGAAGTGATTGCTGGGCTCCTTGATGAGATATTTGTATCATCGATAGTCGCAATAAGGTGCCGGAAGACTGGAAGCTGGCTAATGTACCATTGTTTAAGAAAAATGGTAAGGACAAGCCAGGGAGCTATAGACTGGTGAGCCTGATATCGGTGGTGGGTAAGTTGTTGGAGGAAATCCTGAGGGATGGGATGTACGTGTATTTGGAAAGGCAAGGACTGATTAGGGATAGTTTGCATGGCTTTGTGTGGGAAATCATGTCTCACTAACTTGATTGAGGTTTTTGAAGAAGTAACAGAGGATTGATGAGGACAGAGCAGTGAACGTGATCTATATGGACTTCAGTAAGGCGTTTGTAAGATTCCTCCTGGTAGGCTGGTTAGCAAGGTTAGATCTCTTGGAATACAGGGAAAACTAGCCATTTGGAAGCAGACTTGACTTGAAGGTATATCAGAGGGTGGTGGTGGAGGGTTGTTTTCAGATTGGAGGCCTTGGACCAGTGGTGTGCACAAGGATCGGTGCTGGGTCTGCTATTTCATTTATATAAATGACTTGGATGGGAACATGAGGTATAGTTAGTAAATTTGCAGATGATACCAAAGTTGGAGGTGTAGTGGACCATGAAGAAGGTTACCTCCGAGTACAGCGAGATCTTGATCAGATGGGCCAATGGGCTGAGGAGTGGCAGATGGAGTTTAATTTAGATAAATGTAAGATGCTGCATTTTGGAAGGCGAATCAGGGCAGGGCTTATACAGTTAATGTAAGGTCCTGGGGAGTGTTGCTGAACAAAGAGACCTTGGAGTGCAGGTTCATAATTCCTTGAAAGTGGAGTTGCAGATAGATAGGATAGTGAAGAAGTCATTTAGTATGCTTTCCTTCATTGGTCAGAGCATTGACTATCGGAGTTGGGAGGTCATGTTGTGGCTGTACAGGACATTGGTTAGGCCACTTTTGGAATATTGTGTGCGTTTCTGATCTCCCTCCTATCGGAGGGATGTTGTGAAGCTTGAAAAGGTTCAGAAAAGATTTACAAGGATGTTGCCAAGGTTGGAGGATTTGAGCTATAGGGAGAGGCTGAATAGGCTAGGGCTGTTTTCCCTGGATTGTCGGAGGCTGAGGGGTAACCTTAGAGGCTTATAAAATCATGAGGGGCATGGGTAGGATAAATAGACAAGGTCCTTTCCCTGGGGTGGGAGTCCAGAACTGGAAGGCATAGGTTTAGGGTGAGAGGGGAAAGATATAAGAGACCTAAGGGGCAACTTTTTCATTTAGAGGGTGACGTGTGTATGGAATGAGCTCCAGAGAAAGTTGTGGAGGCTGGTACAATTACAACATTTAAAAGGCATCTGGACGGGTATATGAATATGAAGGGTTTAGAGAGATTCTGGATTAGTGGTGCTGGAAAAGCACAGCAGTTCAGGCAGCATCTGAGCAGCAGTAAAATCGACGTTTCAGGCAAAAGCCAAATGCTGGCAAATGAGACTGGATTAGGTTAGGATATGTGGTTGGCATGGACTAGTTGGACCTAAGGATCTGTTTCTGTGCTGTGCATCTCTATAACTCTATATGACACCTTGAAACTGCTATAATGTACATTTAAGATAATCAGGATGTAGGCAATAGGGAATAGAATTAAGCCATTTAGCCTCACATCTGCTTTGATGTTTCGAAGGATTATGGCTGATCTGACCCAGGCCTCAACCCCTCTTTCATGCCAGCTTCTCATAGCCCTCTACTTCTATTTCAAAAATCTATCTAGCTGCTCTTTGAATACTTTGCTATTTAGATCCCACAACCCTTTTAAAGTAAAGAGTTCTACTGTCTGAGAGAAATTCTTTTGGACCTCAATTTTAAATGAATGTCTCTTTATTCTGGTAACTTTGCTTCCTTAGCTCGAGAGATCCTCACTAATGGAAACTTCTCAACCACTCCTGTGTCAAGGCCCGAGAATCATGTGTTTCAATCATCCCTCATTTCTTAAACGTTAATGAATAAAGGCTTGATCTGTTCAGTAGTTCTTGATAAGACAACTTCTTCTCCTAGGAATAAAGCTACTGAATCACTTTGAACTGCCTTCAATGCCAATCCATCATTTTTGAAATTTGGAGACCAAAACTGTGCATAACTGTACAGTCTCACCATCCCCTTAATCAGTTGTAACATGACTTCCTTATTTTTAAAATCTAATCCCCTGGGAATAAAGGCCAAAATTTTATTCGCCACGTTAATCGCTGAAGCAGCGTGCTTGAGAAGGTGGTAGTGAGCTTTTGCCTTGAACTGCTGCAGTCTGGTGTAGGTAGACACAATGCTCGGAGGTGCTAGTGGCAGAGTAGTATTAGTGCTGGATCATTAACCTGCAGACCAAGGAAAGTTTCAGGGGTTCCAGATTAAAATCCTGCCATTGCAGGTGGTGGCATTTGAAATCAATAAAAGATCTTCTGTATAAAAACAAAAGGTGTAATGATGACCATTAAATTTGTGCATGGTAGGAATTATTGGGAAGAAACATCTGGTTCACCAATACTGCTATACTGCTGCATGTGGTGGTAGGGGAGTGAATGTTTGCTGTGTGAATGTTGGGATTTTGGCTAGAACACCAAGAGAAACCTCCTTGCTCCTCATTGTATAGTGCAATGAAGCTTGTATGTCCACCCATGAGGACAGGTGAGACCTTATTTTAATGTTTAAATGGAAAAGTGGCACCTCTGAGTTTGACACCCCTTTAGTATTGTGCTGGAGTGTCAGCCACTGTTGGTTTAGCTTCCTCTTTCCAGTAGAGGGGGTTATCTATTTCTCTTGGAACCAGTCACGCTCTCTCTCTCTGATTCGATCATCTCTCACTCTAAGCTATTCTCTCTGATATTCTCACCAGCTGTTTTTTTGTCCTCTTCCGATTTTTTTTTCTCTTCCTGCAATATTGGGCAATGTGTGAAATCTGTTCTTTACTGTTCATGCATTTTGTTATCCAATTTCTTGCCATTTCTCCTTTTTCTGTCTTTAATCCATTTAATGTCTTTGGCAGGAAGAAAACTGAGAATGCAGTAATCAAGTTTATACTTCAGATTGAACTGGTCTCCAGCCTGATAGTATTTTCCTGGCAGTTTTATTATGATTGCTCATCAAGGCCAATAGTATCTACTTGAGCAGAAACATCCTCAATTTTCTCTTGTACCACTGTGCCATTTACAGATAAATTGCTAGAGTGACTACACTACTCTACACAAAATTAATTCATTGCGAAAAATTACAATTGAGCATTCTTAAGGTATAAAAGTCACTATATCAGTTAGTTACTTTTTACCTTCATAATTTGCATATCAATATGGTCCCCTCGCATAAGTCTTATCTCCAAGATCTTTCAATGTGAGTGTCAGAATTTGCTAATTTGGTGATTAATTTCTGCCTTCAGAGTGGGGGTCGGATCGCTGCAGGAGGATTTATATTGAGCAACTGAAGTTGATGTTTTAGTTGCTCCAAACTAAAGCATGTACTCCGTTCATCTGTGCAGGCTTTGTTGATCCACATATTTATGTGAAGGTCTTTACTGAGGCATTCACTGTGAGACTGCCTCCTCTTGGGGATTGAGCATCACCTAAAAGGGTCTGCCTGCAATTACCTATTTATTCCTGCTACATATGAAACCCCTCACTCCACATGTTGTTATGCCCAATTCCCAAAATGTGTTTGTGTATTTACAACTTCTATGGAAAAGTGAACACTTAAAATTGCACCACATAATGAACAAAATATAGAAATGAAACTTTCAAAAAAAGTCTTTGAGGTGCAATCTGTTAAATAACTGGCCTGGATGTAATAAATAAACTCTACCTTTTTCTTTTAGCTTCTGCTTAAAGGGTGAGAGTCTGGATGGTAATTGTCCTGCTGTTATAGACTACACTCCATATCTAAAGTTCACACAAAGGTAGTTTTATTCTGATTTGTGTATTTTCTTTTCTTCAATGTGTTTAGATCAAGTAATAAGAATTAAAATCTCAAAGCTAAGATTTTTCCTAAAATTTTCAACTTCCATTTATTCGTATTACACTAGTGTCCCAACTGATGGACATAAATATATAATGATTTGCCTGAGATTGTGTACTGATATTTTCTGGATTACATTTGCAGACTAGTTAATCGTGAACCTAAACTATCTTAATTACTTGGACAATAAATTACTGAATTGAGGCATTAATGTTCAGAATCCAGAGTGCTCTGTTTGCTTCTACACTTTATAGTGCCTCCAATCTGGGGATCTCGTAAAATCTGATCTGTTGGTTCTTGGCTTGATCTCTGCAGTTACTGAGGCTGCTTCATTGGAAGTCAAAGTATTCTGCTTGAACTTGCCTATTCTGAGTAATCTCATCAATTAGAAGTCTAATAATGGCCATGAATCCATTGTTGATTGCTAGGAACAAACCCATCTGGTTCACTAGTGTCTTTTAGGGTGGGGAAACTGTCATCCTTACCTGGTCTAGCCTACATGTGACTCCAGACCCACAGTAATTTGGGATGGGCAATAAACACTGACATAGCCAGTGATGCCCTCATCCTGTGAATGAATGTTTTAAAAAACCTCTAGCATCAACCTTGAATCTGAATAATTTGCTATTCACCAAAAATGTCACACTCCGTTGTCAAACAACTGCTTTGAAGGTACAGGTCTGTATGATCTGGACTGGAATCTGTGCCATATTA
Organism: Chiloscyllium plagiosum; assembly: GCF_037043375.1. NCBI lineage: Eukaryota > Metazoa > Chordata > Chondrichthyes > Orectolobiformes > Hemiscylliidae > Chiloscyllium > Chiloscyllium plagiosum. The sequence continues at coordinate 79,084,044 of NW_028270143.1, forward strand.
CAGCAGATCTGCTATCAACCTTCTCTCTTTTTTTTTTCCCAAGGAGAATAGGCCCAAAGTCTCCAATCTATTTATGTATGTGAAATTCCTCACCCCTGTAGCCATTCCCTCAAAGCCTTACTATACTCTCTCTAAAGCTTTCATATCTTTTCTGAAGTGTATGCACAGAACTGAATGTTGGGCAGCAGTTGAGGCTGAAACAGTATTTTATGCAGGTTTAATCTAATTTCCTGACTCTTGTTCTCTGTGCCCTAATAGATAAAGTCACTGTTTAATGTTCTGTGCTGTGTCCTGTCCTGCCACTTCCCTAATCTCTCTGCACACACATTTGTGTCTATCTGCTCCAACCCTTCAGAATTGTAATCTTTTTAGTTTGTACTGTCTGTGTTCATAGAATCATAGTCACTACAGTATGAAAGCAGGTCATTTTGGTCCTTCGAGTTCACACCATCGCTCTGTAGAGCATCTCACCAGACCAACCCCCTACCCTATCCCTGTAACCCTATATTTCCCTTGGTCAATTCACTTAATCTGCATATGTGTGGACTTTGTGCCTCCTACTAATAAATCATTTCTCATTTTCTGCATTAAATTACACCTGTTCCTTGCCTGTCCAATCGTTCAACATTAAATATCTTTGAGGTTCTTCGCTGTCCTCGTGTTTCACTATATCTCAAAGTTTTATATCATCTATAATTTTGAAATTGTGCTTTGTACATCAAAGTGTAGGTAATTAGTGCATATTAAAGGCAGCAGGAGGCACAACATCAACCCAAGAGAACTCCAACTATAAAGCTTCCTGCTCTTCATAAAATAACCTTTTTAGGCTCGTCTCTGTCCAATTTCTTCATATTAGAATTAGTACAATCTGTTTTACTGTGAGCACTAACTTTTGTCCAAGGTCTATTGCATACCATTTGACCAAATGCCTTTTGAAAGTCTGTGAACACCCTATCAACCCTCTTTGTAAATAAAATGCAAGCAGTTAGCTAAATACAGTCTGTTATCTTAATTGGTTTTCTTTAACCTACATTTTCCCAAATGACAATTCAGGATAAAATTAATAATCATTTCAAGATGCTTTGAGGTCAAATACTTACAATTTTCTGTCTCTGTGCTGGTAATTGGAGAATTAATTTACTGGTGTTTCAGCTAAATCTAATTCATGAAATATCCTGTTGCAAAGCTCTGACAGTATCAGCAGTGATGAGGAAGAGTTGCGGACTCTCGGAAGCAGCGGCAGTGAAGGCAGCACCCCTGAGAACATCGGTCCACCTTTCATTACTGACCAACACAGTTGGTACAACAAGTGCAAACGAGTGGAACAGAAGTTCAGGCTTGCGCTGGAGCAGAAGGTAATTCTCATCGTTGATCTGGTGATGGTGCTTTTCACTAATGAGGCGTACCTGCCCTAATTCTCCATTTGATCTGTTTCTGATGTAAATGTTTCCCTTCTTAAGGGTGCTGGAGCTTTCTCCATTTCTTATGGCACAAAGGTAGAATCAGCAGTCCCAGTACAAACCTGTAACCTTCCATTTGGGTAATAGCATCAGTGAAATAGAATATGGTCAGGATATAAATAAATTAAATAAAGAAAACGATTAATGATGAGATTCAAACCTCCGTCTGAGTTGAAATTGGAAAGATGAAAAATTTGCTTGTGGGTGAGTGAGGAAGTAACAAAAAGAAGGAAAAGTTGAAACAAATAATCTGAAGAAGTTGATGTGCTAGAACCTTTGGCAAACATTAAGATTGAGAAGTCCCCAGGGCCAGACCAGATTTATCCTAGGCTGCTCCGGGAAGGGCGAAAGGAAGTTGCTAAGCCGCTGGCGAAGATCTTTGCTTCCTCACTCTCCACAGGAGTCGAACCGGAGGATTGGAAAGAGGCGAATGTTGTTCCTCTTTTCAAGAAGGGTAATAGGGAAATCCCTGGCAATTGCAGACCAGTCAGTCTTACGTCTGTGGTTAGCAAAATTTTGGAAAGAATTCTGAGGGATAGGATTTATGACTATTTGGAAAAGCATAGTGTGATTAAATGCAGTCAGCATGGCTTTGTGAAGGGCAGGTCATGCCTCACTAATCTTATTGAGTTCTTTGAGGAGATGTCAAAAAAAGCTCATGACGGTCGAGCAGTGGATGTGGTGTATATGGACTTCAGCAAGGCATTTGATAGGGTTCCCCATGGCAGGCTCATTCATAAAGTCAGGAAGTATGGGATACAGGGAGATTTGTCTATCTGGATTCAGAATTGGCTGGCTGACAGAAGGCAGATTGGTTGTAGATGGAAAGTATGCTGCCTAAAGAACAGTGGTGAGTGGGGTCCCACAGGGCTCTGTTCTTGGGCCTCTGCTCTTTGTAGTTTTTCTAAATGACTTGGATGAGGATGTTGAGGAGTGGGTTAGTAGATTTGCAGATGAGACAAAGGTTGGAGGTGTTGTCGATAGTATTGAGAGCTACTGCAAGCTGCAACGCGACATAGACAGGATGCAGAGCTGGGCTGAGAAATGCCAGATGGAGTTCAACCTGGATAAATGCGAAGTGATGCATTTTGGAAGGTCGAACTTGAATGCTGAACCTAGGATTAAAGACAGGATTCTTGGCAGTGTGGAGGAACAGAGTGATCTGGGTGTGCAAGTACATAGATCCCTCAAAGTTGCCACCCAAGTGGATAGGGTTGTTAAGAAAGCAAATGGTGTTTTGGCTTTCATTAACAGGGGGATCGAGTTTAAGAGCCACAAGGTTTTGCTACAGCTCTACAAGTCCCTGGTGAGACCACCCTTGGAATATTGTGTCCAGTTCTGGTCGTTCTACTATAGGAAATATACAGAGGCTTTGGAGAGGGGGCAAAGAAGGTTTACCAGGATGCTGCCTGAACTGGAGGGTTTGCCTTATGAAGAAAGGTTGAATATGTTTGAACTTTTCTCTGGAGAGAAGGAGGAAGAGAGGAGGCCTGATCGAGGTGTACAAAATAATGAGAGGAATAGATAGAATCAATAGCCAGAGACTTTTCCCCAGGGCAGGATTGACTGGTATGAGAAGTCATAGTTTGAAGATATTAGGAGGGAGGTATAAAGGAGGCATCAGAGGTAGGTTCTTTACGCAGAGAGTTGTGAATGCGTGGAGTGCGTTGCCAGCTGTGGTGGTGTAAGCAGAGTCACTGGGGACATTTAAGCCACTGCAGGACATGTACATGGATAGCGCGAGTTGAGGGGTGTGTAGGTTAAGTTACTATATTTTACATAAGGATTAAACCTCGGCACAACGTCGTGGGCCAAAGGGCCTGTTCTGTGCTGTACTTTTCCATGGTCTAAATTAAAGACGTAAATGCCTTAGACTATTTCAGGGTTAAAATGAATGATGAGCAAAATAAGTTGAACCGAGGTCAAGTTTTGTGGTTCCAAACCAATAGGTCAAATCGAAACTCTACAGGCCTGCCACTGGTGCTGGACAATTAAACCAATCACTAGAGGAGGATGTTCCACAATTATCCCACCTTAAATAATCAGGGAGCTCAGCACCTCACTGCATAACATAAGCTGAAGCATTTATGACCATCTGTAGCCAGAAATGCTGAGTGGATGATGCAACTTAACCTCTTTTTTCAGTGGTTCCCAGTCCTTCAGATACCAGGCTTCAGCTGATTTTACTTAGTCCACTTAATATCGGGAAATGGCCAAAGAGTACTGGACGTGGCAAAAATTTGGGCCCTGACAATAATCTGGCATCAGTACTGAAGACTTGTACTCCAGAATGTACTATATCCTAGCCAACCTGTTCCAGTATAGCTACAACATTGGTAGTAACCAACCAATAAAGAAAATTGCCGATGTATGTCCTATACTTAAAATAGCAAGACAAATCGAACCTGCAATGTCAGCCTTTTCTTGATCAGAAGTCAGGACTGGGCAAGCCAATGAATACTGTGACTACAGGAGTATGATGATGTACTCCACGTTTGCCTGGATGTGTGCATCTCCAACAACAGTCTGGAATGTTGACACCATCCAAGACCAAGCCACCTATTTTATTAGCACCACATAGACAGATGTTCAGACCCTCCACCACCATCACTCAGTAGCAGCACTGTGTACCATCAATAAGATGCACTGCAGAAATTCACCAAGGCATCTCAGAAGGCACATTCCAAACTCATGGCCGCTTCCATCTGAAGGGGCAGGGATATCCTGAACACCAGCACCAAGTTCCTCTCTAAGCCACTCACCATCCTGACTTGGAAATATTTCACTGTCCCTGAAACAAGTTAGAGTTGAGTTTTTTTAAAAAAAAAGGAAGAAGGATTAAAGTATTGCAGGCTGTGTTTTTCAAGCTGTGCGTAAAAGCAAAACCAGGTTGAAATTGCTGAGATACAGCAAGAACAGTATCAAACCATGGACTCGAGAGGTTTGTTTTTAATTGAATCCCCACCCTGTTGTTCTCAATTGCTGTAAAAGCAATTAAGTTACATTACTAATCCTTTGTCTCAAATACCAAATTCCTTGCTCCTGCAGATCCTACTCACCACCAAAGTTAAAAATAGAATGCTCTTCTACACATGCTGAAGTATCTATGTATGAAAACTCCAGTCTTGTGGCTATATGTTGTGAAACTTGAAAGGATTCAGAAAAGATTTACAAGGATGTTGCCAGGCTTGGATAATTTGAGCTATAGGGAGAGGCTGAACAGGCTGGGGCTGTTTTCCCTGGAGTGTCGGAAGCTGAGGGATGACCTTCTAGAGGTTTACAAAATTGAGGGGCATGGATAAGATAAATAGACAAAGTCTTTTCCCTGGGGACAGGGAGTCCAGAACTAGAGGGCATAGGTTTAGGGTGAGAGGGGAAAGATATAAAAGAGACCTAAGGGGCAACTTTTTCGGAGGGTGGTAAGTGCATGGAATGAGCTGCCAGAGGAAGTGGTGGAGGCTGGTACAATTGCAACATTTAAAAGGCATTTGGATGGGTTTATCATTTGCAGGATGAGGGTTTTACTGGGCCAGCATTTATTGTCCATCCCTAATTGCCCAGTCATCCACACTGCTGTGGGTCTGGAGTGACATGTAGGCTAGACCAGGTAAGGTTGGCATTTTCCATCCCTAAAGGACATTAGTGAACCAAATGCATTTTTCCCAATAATCCAAAATGGATTAATCAGTTGGCTCTTGATTCCAGATTTTTATTTAACTTAAATTCCGCTGTTTGCCTTGGTGGGATTCAAACCCAGGTCCCCAGAGCATGTGGGTCTCTGGATTAACAATCCAGCAATAATACCACAAGGCCATTGCCTCCAGTTCTTGAACTGTGAAATTATGTGCCTGCTGTATTTATAGAGCAAAACAAAGTCTAATCACAAATAGATACAGGAAAATAGGCCCTTGTCTTGATATAGTGCAATGTATCCTTGAAGGACCACCTCCATTTTGCTGCTTTTCGTTAACTGTCTTCAGCCTCCAACTGTCTGACCCTCTGGTCTATGCAGTTCCTAACTGGACCCTTGGATGAGGCATTTCAGTTCCCAGCTTCAACTTTTCAAAGTTTGCCATATCTTGAGTTTGAAGCTCCTAGCAGGCTGATTTTGTTGGTCGATCTTAAAATTGGAGAGCTGAAAGTACATTCAGCTTGTTCGTTCTTTTTATTTGTTCCAAGCAATTGGTTTCTGAATACCAAAATGGATAGTTGCTAGATCACACCAGTGTTTTGCACGGTGCGAAAAACATGATTGAATTTTTTGTTTTGTCTTTGTTTTCCCTCCTTTAGTTATCTAAGCTCTGCTCACTTGCTAAGACAACTTGGGCTGAGATCATAAATGAGTTTCAGAGGGGAAGGATCTTGATATCTTTGGTACTTCATGCTGTGTGTAACAATCCGTTCATACCCTTCATCAGCTATTTCTAGTATCTTAAGCTGATCTAATCAAATAGTTGATCCACAGAGCCACTGTTTTATAGTCACAGAACAAAAACAGGATTTACTGTAATATTTAACAGTAATTTAGGAATTGCTTTTTCAACAATGGCTAATAATTGTCATTTGCATGTGGCAGTTGAATAACTGAAATTAGAATAACTTAATTTTGAACAGATTTGAGGTCCGCATTCTACAATTACATATCTCCTCACCAATAATGCAAATCAGTAACTTTGGTATTCAGAGTACAGTGCTTCACAAAGTGTTTTTTCTTCCATTAGGATCTGCAAAGCTCACAGCACTTATGTACTTATATGTAACTATGGTGACATTATTATAATAGTAATAATAATAATCAAATTGCACATAATTATTGAGATTTATTTTAATTTGAGGATCTATGGCTTGTAAACCTTTTCACAGCTATACAACAATCCATTAAATACCTGTATTGGAGCAGAATCTTCTACTGGAAAATTGTATTTTTGTGGCTTCTAATGTTATCAACACACAATTTCAGTCATGATCTCTATTATAGTGGGTTCCTGGAACTGTTTGCTTTCAGTGCAAATCCATCTAAAGACAATTTCACTAGTGAGGAAAGAAATAAACTTGCACTCAGGAGATGAACTTTCAAAGTCACCTTTCATGTTTTATCTGTTTTAACTGCTTTTTAAATTGCTTTCCACATTTCTCACTGTTTGGAGAATGCAAGTATAACATCCGTATTAAATAATGTCCCAGCTTTTGTGGGAGTTGAGAATGATTCCACTCAAATGGCAGTCTGTAATAAATAGGTGTAATTTTGGTTTGAGTATGGATCATTACTTTCAAAACTTGCAGTAAAAGAAATTTCTGAATTTGTCTTAGTGATGTGTGTGGGCACTGCATTTTGAATTGTCATTATCTATTTGATTTGTAGGGTTACCTGGAAGAATTGGTACGCCTGCGAGAAGCTCAACTTGCAGAGTCAGTTGCTCAAAACAAACTTGTTCTACAAAGGATGGAAGAGACTGATCTGAACCACAAATTTGAGAAAGAACAACTGGAGTTCATTATCCTGGAGCTGCAGGATCAGCTGTAAGAAACTAATTGAGCAGCACAATTCCTATTAAAGAACATTGGGTGGCTCTTTATATCCTCTTTTTAATATAGCATTTATCAGAGGCACTTGAGACAGTGCGGAGAAGAGGCAAGAGGCATATTCCTTGTGTCAGGGTTTATAGTTATGAAGATAGACTGAAGAGAATTGCAATACCTGCAGCACAAGCTTTTCGAAGGTGGATTTGTAAAGCTGTGTAAGATAGTTTAAAGAGAAAAAGACAAATTCAGAACACTGCTATTAATTAAATGATATAAGGGGGCAAAGCCTTACTATAAAATGGTTAAATGCATACTCACAATTGAATTATTCAAAGCATGGACTTGCAGATAATGAAACAACTAATTCTAAAGAACAACTTCCTGTAACACAAAATTGGAAAGAATATTAGCTATAGGTTCTTTTCTGGACAAAATGGGACATCTTGAATGGATGATTTTTAATTTTGGATTAATGGTGCTGGAAGAGCACAGCAGTTCAGGCAGCATCAGAGGAGCAGCAAAATCGATGTTTCGGGCAAAAGCCCTTGCCCGAAACGTCGATTTTGCTGCTCCTCGGATGCTGCCTGAACTGCTGTGCTCTTCCAGCACCACTAATCCAAAATCTGGTTTCCAGCATCTGCAGTCATTGTTTTTACCTGGATGATTTTTAAGTTAACTTTTCAAAAAAATTTCCATATATCACTCTTTTGAATGCTAGCTTGGTCAGTAGTAATGCTGCTGAGCCATTCATGGTATTACATATTGAAGTCCTCCACCCAGAATATGATGACCACAAGAGAAAAACCCATATGTTTCAGTAATGTCCTTATGGAAGGAAACTGCTGTCCTTACCTGGTCTGGCCTACTTGTGACTTCAGGCACAGCAATCTGGTTGGCTCTCAATTGTCCACTGGGCAATTAAGGACGGGCAATGACTGCTGTCTTCGCCAGCAAAAACAAATCATTCCAATGATGGGCTACATAGAACATTACAGCGCAGTATAGGCCCTTCGGCCCTCGATGTTGCACCGTCCTGTCTTGCCAATCTGAAGTGCATCCATCTACACTATTCCATTTACATCCATATGCCTGTCCAATGAAGACTTAAATGAACTTAAACTTGGCGAATCTACTACCATTGCAGGCAATGCATTCCATATCCTTACTACTCTGAGTAAAGAAACTACCTCTGACATCTGCCTTATACCTACCTCCCCTCACTTTTTAAAGCTGTGTCCCCTCGTGTTTGCCTTCCCTATGCTTGGAAAAAGGCACTCCCTGTCCACCCTATCTAACCCTCTGATTATCTTGTACGTCTCTATTAAGTCACCTCTCAACCTTCTTCTCTCTAACGAGAACAGCCTCAAGGCCCACAGCCTTTCCCCGTAAGACATTCCCTCCATACCAGGCAACATCCTAGTAAATCTCCTCTGCACGCTTTCCAAAGCTTCCACGTCCTCCTTATAGTGCGGTGACCAGAACTGTACACAATACTCCAAGTGTGGCCGTACCAGAGCTTTGTACAGCTGCAACATAACCTCCTGGTTCCGGAACTCAATCCCTCTATTAATAAAGGCCAAAACACTGTATGCCTTCTTAACAACCCTGTCAATCTGGGTGGCAACTTTCAAGGATCTATATACATAGACACCGAGATCCCTCTGCTCATCCACACTCCCTAGAATCTTACTCTTAGCCCAGAAATCTGCATTCTGATTACTCCATCCAAAGTGTATCACCTCACACTTGGCCATGTTAAATTCCATTTGCCACCTCTCAGCCCAGCTCTGCATCCTATCTGTGTCTCTCTGCAACCTACTACATCCTTCATCACTATCCACAACTCCACCTACCTTAGTGTCGTCAGCAAATTTGCTAACCCATCCTCCTATGCCCTCATCCAGGACATTTATAAAAATGACGAACAGCAGTGGACCTAACACTGACCCTTGTGGTACGCCGCTAGTAACTGGACACCAAGATGAACATGTTCCATCAACTACAATCCTCTGTTTTCTTTCAGTAAGCCAATTACATATCCAAACTGCTATGTCTCCCACAATCCCATTCCTCTGCATTTTGTATAATAGCCTACTGTGGGGAACCTTATCGAACGCCTAGCTGAAATCCATATACACCACATCAACCGGTTTACTCTCATCTACCTGTTTGGTCACTTTGTCAAAAAACTCAATAAGATTCGTTAGGCATGACCTACCCTTCACAAAACCGTGCTGACTGTCCCTGATCAGATTATTCTTTTCTAGATGGTTATAAATCCTATCTCTTAGAACCTTTTCCAACACTTTACCAACAACTGAAGTGAGACTCACTGGTCTGTAATTACCAGCGTTGTCTCTACTACCCTATTTGAATAGAGGAACCACATTTGCTATCCTCCGGTCCTCGGGCACTATTCCTGCAGACAATGATGATTTGAAGATCAATGCCATAGGTTCGGCAATCTCTTTCCGAGCTTCCCAGAGGATCTTAGGATAGATCCCATCTGGCCCAGGAGACTTGTCTATCTTCACATTCTGTAATAATTCCAATACCTCTTCCTTATGAACCTCAATTTCTTCTAGTCTAGATGAAAGTATCTCTGTATTCTTTCTCGCCAACATAGAAAATGACAATGTTGAACACTGTTGAAAAATATTTATTTAGTATTTCTCCTATCTCCTCTGCCTCCACACACAACTTCCCACTACTATCCTTGATTGGCCCTAATTTAACTCTCGTCATTCTTTTATTTCTGACATACCTATGGAAAGCCTTAGGATTAACCCTGATCCTATCCGCCAACAACTTCTCATGTCTCCTCCTGGCTCTTCTGAGCTCTCTTTAGGTCTTTCCTGGCTTCCTTGAAACCTTCAAGTGCCCTAACTGAGTTATCACATTTTGCCCTATCATAAGCCGCCACCGCCTTCTTGACCATAGATTCCACTTTCTTAGTAAACCACGGCTCACGCGTTCTATAACGTCCACCCCGTCTAACAGGTACATACTTATCTCGGACACACTGGAGCTTTTCCTTGAATAAGTTCCACATTTTTAATGTGCTCATCCCCTGCAGTTTCCTCACCCAATCTACGCTTCCTAAATCTTTCCTAATTGCATCGTAATTTCCCTTCCCCCAGCTGTAACTCTTGCTCGGTGGAGTACACCTATCCCTTTCCATCACTAAAGTAAACTGACAGAATTGTGATCTCTGTCTCCAAAGTGCTCACCTACTTCCACACCTAACACCTGGCCAGGCTAGTTACCCAGTACTAAATCTAATGTGGCTTCACCCCTTGTAGACCTGTCTACATACTGTGTCAGGAAGCCCTCCTGCACACACTGGACAAAAACTGACCCATCTGTAGTACTCGTACTATAGTGATCCCAGTCAATATTTGGATAGTTGAAGTCCCCCATGACAACTACCCTGTCTCTCTCTCTCTCCTATCGAGAATCATCTTTGCAATCCTTTCCTCTACATCTCTGGGACTATTCGGAGGCCTATAGAAAACCCCCAGCATGGTGACCTCTCCTTTCCTGTTTCTAACCTCAGCCCATACTACCTCAGTTGATGAGTCCCCAAACGTCATTTCTACAACTGTAATATTGTCCCTGATCGATAATGCCACACCTCCCCCTCTTTTACCATCTTCTCTGTTCTTACTGAAGTATCTGAATCCTGGAACCTGCAACAACCATTCCTGTCCCTGCTCTATCCATGTCTCCAAAATGGTCACAACATCGAAGTCCCAGGTAACAAGAGACAAAAGTTTATTTATAGTTCTTTGAAGTGACATAGCTGCCTCTTTATTAAAAATATTAACTTTCTGCTGCTATAAAATTGATTGTTTTTTCCATTGCTGAATTTTGTGAAGATGAGTATAACCCTTATATATAGTGGAAATAAAGGATTGAAATGAAGTGTGTAGAGCTGTTTATCATGCACATTTCTATGGTGATGTGACAGCTACGTTTCTGCATAGAAATGAAACTTATGGGTATGTGGAGGAGGCACAAGTTTCATTTTTCATGGTAACTACTGGACTGAGTGTACTGCATAATCACATAATTAACAATGCAATAGCATACTCTGTGCACTGACTCATGGAAAACCAACACTAGAAATTGCAGTATGACATCCATTGCAAAGGCTAATTATTTTTAAATTCTTTAACATCTTTTAATAACCTAGATTTTTAAATCGTGTCCAAGTGTGATTTGTGAATGAGTGCTGTAGAAGATGTTTTTTGTGAGTGATTTTAATCTGTGCTAACAGGAAAATGGGTCTTTGCGCAGATACATCACTAGATTCCAGTTTGTCCAGGCCACTGATCCCTTTATAGAGTCATAGAACTATACGTCATGGACACAGATTCTTTGGTCCAACTCATCTGCACTGATTAAGTATCCTAAATTGATTTAGTCCCATTTGCTGATTCTTGGGTCATATCCCTCTAACCCTTCCTATTCATGTACCCTTCCAGATGCCATTAAATTTTGCAATTTTGTCCACCTGCAATACTTCCTCTGGTAGCTTGTTCCATACAGTCACCATCATCTACGTGAAAATTTTTTCCCCTGGTCCCTTTTTAAATCTTTCCCTTCTCACCTTAAACCCATGCCTCCTAGTTTTTGGACTCTCCCACCCTGGGGAAAAAAGACCTTGGCTATCCATGCATCTCACGATTTTATAAACCTGTGTAAGGTCAACCTTCAACCTCCTACACTCACTGGGGTGGGGGGTGAAAAAGCCTCAGCCTGTCCCTATTAGCTCGAACTCGCCAATCTGGCAACATCCTGATGTGTTTTTTCTGTACCCTTTCAAGTTTGACAATATCATTTCCAAAACGGAGACCAGAGTGAATGCGATATTCTAAAAGTGGCCTAACCAATGTCCTGTAACACCACAATATGATATCCCAACTCCTAGACTCCACGTACTGACCAATGAAGGCATGTTTGCCAAACGCCACCTTCACCACCCTGTCTACCTGCCACTTCATTTTCAAGGAACTATGCACCCTGCACCCTTAGGTTCCTTTATTCAATAACACTCCAAGTCCCAATATTAAGTGCTTATGTCCTGCCCTGATTTGCCTTACCAATATGCAGCAGCACACATTTAAACTCCATCTGCCACTCCTTGACCCATTTGACTCATCTGATCAAGGCCTCATTGTACTCTGAGATGACCACCTTCATTATCCACTACAACACCAATTTTATGTCATCAGCAAACTTACTAACCAAACCACCTATGGTCACGTCCAAATCATTTATATACATGATGAAAAGCAATGGACCAATACAGTCCTTGTGGCACACCATTGTTTCCAGTTTAAAAATTACCCCTGTACTATCACCCTCTGTCTCCCAACTTCAAGCTGATTTTACGTCCAATTGTCTTACTCACACTGGATTCCATGTGGTCTAACCTTGCTAACCAGACCTCTGAGGAACCTTGAAAATGCCTTGCTGAAGTTTGGCTAGACAACTTGTACTGCTGTGCCTTTACCAATCTTCTTTGTCACTTCTTCAAAACACTCAGGCTCGTGAGACATGATTTCCCATACACAAAGCCATGTTGACTATCCCTAATCAGTCTTTGCTTTACAAATGCATCCAAATCCTGTCCCTCAAATCCAACATTTTACTCATCGCTGACGTCAGGCTCACTGGTCTATAGTTCTCTTTTCTTTCCTTACAGCCTTTCTTAAATAATGGCACCACATGAGCCAACCTCCAGTCTTCTAGCACCTTGCCTGTGCTTATCGATGATACAAATATCTCAGCAGGAGTCTAGCAATCCCTTCCCTTGTTTCCTATGAAGTTTTAGGATACATCTGATCTGGTCCTGGGGATTTATGTACCTTTGTGTTTTAAGACATCCAGCACCACCTGTTCTGTAATATGGACACTTCTCAAGATATCACTATTTATTTCTTCAAGTTTGCTAACTTCCTTATCTTTGTCTACAGTAAATAGTGATGCAAAAAGCTATTTAATATCTCACCATTTCCTGTGGTTCCAGAAATAGATGGCTTTGTTGATCTTTAAGGGGACCTGTTCTCCTCAGAGTTACTCTTTCCTTTGTATTTGTAGAATCTCTTTGGATTTTCCTTAATCCTATTTACCAAAAATATCTCTCTCCCTTTTTTATATTCTCCTGATTTCCCTCTTCAGTATACTCCCACTGCCATAATACTCCTCTAGGGATTCACTCGATCCCAGCTGTCTACATCTACCATGTGCCTCCTTTTCCTTTGACGCAGCCTCAATTTCTCTCGTCATCCAGCATTCCCTATGCCTGGTGCTTTGCCCTTCACCCTAACATACTGTCCCTGGATTCTCAATATCTCATTTTTAAAGGCCTCCCATTTTCCAAATGTCCCTTTACTAATGAATAGCCTCTCCAATCAAGTTTTGAAAGTTCCTGTCATATACTTGATTGAAAACTGTTCATCTTTCGTTTCTATATAGTAGATGCAGTCTTTGCAGATTTTGTTTCTGCAACATGCTTAATTCCAAACTTTTAATGCACCTATTTGTAAAATTTTATCACCCATCATACTTCCAATAATGAAATAGTTGCTTTATTGAAAATACATACACTGCAATTCCCACTCTATGTGCAAGAGTGGAGTATAGAAATCTCACTGTAGGGAGGCCTGTTACCTTTGAACCAAAGGCTTTCAGCTCTCTATTTGATTGGGTTCACTGGTCAGTGCTTAAGTTTTACCTTGTTTTGGCAGGCACTGCTATGTTAGTGCAGTATAGATATGAGAGATATGTAATTGTTTTTCCAGATAACTAAACAAACAAAACAAGTCAAATTAAATTATTTTGCATTTCCCTGTTCCCTCTATTAGTTCCCCAGTTGCATTCTCGAAGAGTTCCATTCATTTTAAGTACACTCTTTTTACATACGCATGGAGTGCTTGCTGTTTGCTTGTATATTTTAGCCAATTTATTTTCGTAAGTAATTTTCTCCTTTTTATTGGATTTTTAATCTTTCTTTTATAAAATATCCCAATTCTCTGGCCTACTAGTTCCTTTCACTGTTTTGTATTTTGTAAGTAGGAACATAGAACATAAGAACTAGGAGTAGGCCATCTGGCCCTTCAAGCCTGCTCCACCACTCAGTAAGATCATGGCTAATCTTTTCGTGGACTCGCTCCACTTACCTGGATTTTCACCATATTTCTCAATTCCTTTTATTTTTCAAAAAAGTATCTACCTTTAGCTTTTAAAAATTATTGAAGTAGCGTGAACAACTTTCCTGGGCAAGGAAATTCTTAGATTAACAACCCTCTGGGTGAAGAAGTTCCTTCTCAGTTCAGTTCTAAACCTGCTTCCTCTAATAGAACATAGAAGAATACAGCGCAGTACAGGCCCTTCGGCCCTCGATGTTGCGCCGATCCAAGCCCACCTAACCTACACTAGCCCACTATCCTCCATATGCCTATCCAATGCCCGCTTAAATGCCCATAATGAGGGAGAGTCCACCACTGCTACTGGCAGGGCATTCCATGAACTCACGACTCGCTGAGTAAAGAACCTACCCCTAACATCTGTCCTATACCTACCCCCCCTTAATTTAAAGCTATGCCCCCTTGTAATAGCTGACTCCATACGTGGAAAAAGATTCTCACTGTCGACCCTATCTAAACCCCTAATCATCTTATACACCTCTATCAAGTCACCCCTCAACCTTCTTTTCTCCAATGAAAACAACCCTAAGTGCCTCAGCCTTTCCTCATACGATCTTTCTACCATACCAGGCAACATCCTGGTAAACCTCCTCTGCACCCGTTCCAGTGCCTCCACATCCTTCCTATAGTATGGTGACCAAAACTGCACACAATACTCCAGATGTGGCCGCACCAGAGTCTTATACAACTGCAACATGACCTCAGTACTCCGGAACTCAATTCCTCTACCAATAAAAGCCAGTACGCCATATGCCTTCTTCACCGCACTATTTACCTGGGTGACAACTTTCAAAGATTTGTGTACATGGACACCAAGATCCCTCTGCTCCTCCACACTACCAAGTATCCGACCGTTAGCCCAGTACCCCATCTTTTTATTACCCTTACCAAAGTGAATCACCTCACACTTAGCTACATTGAACTCCATTTGCCACCTTTCTGCCCAGTTCTGCAGCTTATCTATATCCCACTGTAAACTGCCACATCCTTCCTCACTGTCTACAACTCCTCCGACTTTCGTATCATCCGCAAACTTACTCACCCAACCTTCTAACCCCTCCTCCAGGTCATTTATAAAAATGACAAACAACAATGGTCCCAAAACAGATCCTTGCAGAACACCGCTAGTGACGGCACTCCAAGATGAACCTTTGCCATCAACTACTACCCTCTGTCTTCTTCCAGCCAGCCAACTCCTAATCCAAACCTCCAACTCACCCTCAATGCCATACCTCCGAATTTTTTGCAGTAGTCTACCATGGGGAACCTTATCAAACGCCTTACTAAAATCCATATACACCACATCTACTGCTTTCCCCTCGTCCACCTCCTTAGTCACCTTCTCAAAGAATTCAATAAGGTTTGTGAGGCACGACGTGCCCTTCACAAAACCATGCTGACTATCCTTGATCACATTATTCCTATCCAGATGTTCATAAATCCTATCCCTTACAATTCTCTCTAAGACTTTGCCCACAACAGAAGTGAGACTCACCGGCCTATAGTTACTAGGGTTATCCCTACTCCCCTTCTTGGACAAGGGAACCACATTTGCTAGCCTCCAATCTTCTGGCACTACTCCTCTAGACAACGAGGACATAAAAATCAAGGCCAATGGCTCTGCAATCTCCTCCCTTGCTTCCCAGAGAATCCTAGGATAAATGCCATCAGGCCCAGGAGACTTATCTATTTTCAACCTTTCCAGAATTTCCAACACCTCTTCTCTACATACCTCAAAGCCATCCATTCTACTTAATTGTGACTCAGTACTCACATTGACAACAATGTCCTGTTCCTGATTGAATACTGACGAAAAGTATTCATTCAGTGTCTCCCCAATCTCTTCAGCCTCCACACGCAACTTCCCACTACTATCCTTGACTGGACCTATTCCTACCCTAGTCATTCTTTTATTCCTGACATACCTATAGAAAGCCTTAGGGTTTTCCCTAATCCTACCAACTAAGGACCTTTCATGACCCCTCCTTGCTGCTCTTAGCTCTCTCTTCAGGTCCTTCCTGGCTACCTTATAACTCTCAATCGTCCCAATTGAACCTTCACGCCTCATCTTTACATAGGCCGCCCTCTTCCATTTAACAAGGGATTCCAATTCCTTATTAAACCACGGCTCCCTCACACGACCCTTTCCTCCCTGCCTGACGGGCACATACTTATCAAGGACACTCAATAGTTGCTCCTTGAACAAGCTCCACATATCAATTACGCCCTTGCCTTGAAGCTTACTTTTCCAGGCCACACATCCTAAGTCATGCCTCACAGCATCATAATTTCCCTGCCCCCATCTATAACTCTTGCCCTGTAGTGCACACTTATCCCTCTCCATCACTAGAGTAAAGGTCACCGAATTGTGGTCACTGTCCCCAAAGTGCTCACCTACCTCTAATTCTAACACCTGGCCTGGTTCGTTACCCAGAACCAAATCCAGTATGGCCTCACCTCTTGTTGGCCTATCTACATATTGTGTCAGGAAACCCTCCTGCACACATTGGACAAACACTGACCCATCTAACGAACTTGAGGCCATATCCTTTTTTTTTTTTGTCCTGGTTTGACCTACACATGGAAACAACCCAGCCATTTCTAGTTTATCGACTTTCCATTCATAATTTTGTTTCTATAAGATCCCCACCTCCAGTGCCAGTACATCCATCCTTCAGTAAGGAGACCAAATCTGCACACACTACTTCAGGTGTGGCCTCACCAGCACCTTTGACAGCTGTAATAGTACTCTCTGCTGTTAAACACAACCCCTTTAGCAAGTAATTTAGGAAGGACAAAATTCTATTTGCCTTCCTAATTACTTGTACCTGCAGACCAACCTTCTGCAATTCATGCACAAAGGCACCCAGGTCCCTATGCAAATTAGCATGCTGCAATTTTTTACCATTCAAGTAGTAATCTATTTTGCTGTTACTCCTGTCACATTTACTAGCATTGTATTCCATTTGCCAGACTTTTGCCCACTCACTCAATGTATCTATGTTCCTCTGCACACTTTGCTCTGCCACTCCTCTTCGTGTCATTGGCAAATTTTGACGCCGTACACGTGGTCCCCAACTCCAAATCATCCATGTATATTGTGAATAATTGTGGTCCTGGCATCAATTTTGTAATGTGCTAGAATGCCCAGTTGTATGCTATACCTTAAAATGCTGTACAGATTTTACATAAGTCCTCCAAGTGCAAAGTCATTCTGGGCATGGTTCTCTCCATGTTGGAGGAAGCCAGTAAGTGAAACCTGCATCACTGACCTGCAGAGGCAGTCTGGTCCATCAAGTGACAAAAATAGTGATCTGTAACATTTACAAATTATGCAGTCTTTTCCTGGGTTGGGGGTGAGCTTTTATACCAGTTCTGTTCCTGTATTAATTATGCAAGCTGTTGGTGAGTCCACCTCCTGAATACTGAAATTTGGGGCACCTTACTTAGGGAAAGATGTCAGTGTGTAGGAGATGATTCAGAAGAGAAGTTAATACCTGAAACAAGCTTATGAGGATTGATTGGACAGACTGGGCTTGCTCTCCCTGAAGAGTAGAAGAATGAGGAATGACTTGTGTGTATAAGATCCTAAATATTCTTGATAAGGTGAATGTGGAAAGGATGTTTCCTCTTGTGTTTGAGTTGACAACTAGGGACCTTGTTTTGAAATTAAGGGCCATCGTTTCAGGACACAGATGACAAGAATCTTTTTCACTGAGGATTGCGTGACTTTAGGACACTGTCACAGAATGTAGTAAGGCAGTGGTCATTAAATATTTTCAAGACCTGAGGTAGATAGATCCATAGGCAGGGGAATTGAGGGTTTTTGGGAATGTGGAATTTGAAACAAACTGATCAGTTGTCATTTTATTGAATGGTAGAGCAGGCTCAAGGAGTAGTAAAGAGTATTTCCTACTTCTATTTCATATGTTCTAAGTAGTTCAGGAAAGCTGTTCATTCTTTTCCTTGGAGGCAGTCATATTTTCTCTTTACAATGTTATTAAGGTTGAGGTGGAAATGTGTTGCTGGAGAAGCGCAGCAGGTCAGGTAGCATCTAGGGAACAGGAGAATCGACGTTTCGGGCATTAGCCCTTCTTCAGGAATGCATTCCTGAA
The DNA here is from genome assembly GCF_037043375.1 of Chiloscyllium plagiosum. NCBI lineage: Eukaryota > Metazoa > Chordata > Chondrichthyes > Orectolobiformes > Hemiscylliidae > Chiloscyllium > Chiloscyllium plagiosum. The sequence goes on from NW_028270143.1 coordinate 79,102,356, forward strand.
GAAGGGCTAATGCCCGAAACGTCGATTCTCCTGTTCCCTAGATGCTGCCTGACCTGCTGCGCTTCTCCAGCAACACATTTCCATCTCTGATCTCCATTATCTGCAGATCTCATTTTCTCTATTAAGGTTGAGGTGGCTACCAGTGACTGGTGGAATTTACATGGGCTACCAGAGTTTAGTTATAAATAGTTCAAAGCCTCCAACAATGTAAGTGTAGTATTTGCTGCTGTTTATCTTTACTAACTTATGATTGGTTAAAATGTTCACTTCTTAAAGCTATTGTCAGAGATCTGAACCATAAATCAAAAATTATTAAAATCTAGAAGTAAAATAATTGCATTACTAGAAATGAGTTAATGTAGCAATGTGACTGGTAATTATAGATGTTAGTGTTTTCCATTTTGGCTTGTAACAGTGAGATCACAGTCATGCTTTGGAAAGTAAATAAATATTTACTGTTGAAAAGTAGCAGAACCAAGTATCTCACATATCTCTAGGAGTAGCTGCTAGCTATTACTGAGTAATTTTGGTTAATCTGAGAAGTTTGTTTTCTTGCTGCAATCTCATTCCACACCTTGACTTTCAGGGCAGTGTTAAAACATAATGATTTGAGATCAAGACAAGAATTAACTGCACACCTCACTAATCAGTGGCCCTCCCCAGGAGCACTAGACGCAGATGCTGTTGCTTTGGATACACTTCTGTATAGAAAACAGTGTGGACAATGGGATGAGTATGTTTACATTTTATTTTAACACTCCAAGTTTGACTTGTTCTGGTTGTGATTATTCTAACTTCAAAATCACTTGTCTTATCCTGTCTTGCTCTGGTTCACCTGAGGTTTTTATTTGATCATAAAAGGATGTTTTCTTTTCTGTCTGAAAGATTTGGATTTGTAATATTAATATTACTGTCTCCACTACTGTTGCCTGACCTGGGCATTTTCAGCAATTTCTTTTTGTTTTGTGTTTCCCAGCATTTGCAGTATTTTGCTTTTTTTGACATTTAATTGTCCTTTTGTAAATGATTCAACTTAAGACTTGCATACTCTGGACACTTTTGTTTTCATACAAAAATCATACCAATATATTTTAAGTGTATTTCTTCTCTTCCATTTTGGAAGAGTAAACAAAATTTTTCAGATCAGATACTGATTTATCTATCACTGCAACTTGTGGGAGAATCTAAAACTAGGGGTCATTGTTTAAAATTAAGGAAGCACCCAGTTAAAGTAGAGATGGGAACATTTTTTGTCCCCCACAAGATTTTATCTTTGGAATTCCCTTCCTCCAAAAGTTAATGGATGCAGAATCTTCACAGAAGAGGTAGAAAGGTTATTGGTAACCAAGGTAATGGAAGATTATTGGGGATATGTGGGAATTGAGATTAAAATAAGATCAGCCATGATTGAATTGAATGGCTGAGTAGGGTCAAAGTGCTAAGTTGCCTCCTCTTGTTCCTTGTTTGTGTGTTCATACGTCATCACCAGACACTAACCGGCAGTAATATATTCAACTCTTTATTTTTTTTAAATTGCCCTTTTGATATGAGGTATGTATTCTTCGGTTGACAAAATGTCTAGTTGATATTTTGTCATGTGTATTCTAAGTATTGAGTGTTTGTGAAAATGAGGAAATTTTAATTTTAGAAAATGTGAGTTGGTTTAGGGAGCATCGGAGGCTGTTGTAGCAGTTTGAAATCATGAAGGGCATGGATAGACTAAATAGACAATGTCTTTACCCTGGGGTGGGTGAGTCCAGAGCTAGAGGGCATAGGCTTCAAGTGAGTGGGGTACCCAGGGTTAAGTTTTTTATGCAGTGTATGGTGGTACGTGCATGGAATGAGCTGCAAGAGGTGGTGGAGGAGGCTGGTACCATTGCAACATCTAACAGACATCTGATTGGTATATGAATAGGAAGGATTTAGAGGAATATAAGCCAATTGTCGGCAAATTGGCCTAGATTAGGTTGGGCTATGTGGTCGACCTGAATGAGTTGGACCGAAGAGTCTGTTGCCGTATTGTACAGTTCTTTGACTCTGCATTGCATGTTGTTAATGTGTAATAATTGCAAAAACCAACTTTCTGCCCACAACCTGTTTTTCAGAATTTGTTGACAGCTGTTAATTCTCCAATCTTAATGATTACACAATGATTAAACCATCCTCTACATTGCATTGTTCAGTCAACTAGTCAGTTACAATAACAAAAATCTCAGTCGATTTTTCTAATCATTGTATAAAGTGTGGTATCGCAGCATTTGAGGTATAGCCAACAGCTAAACGTAAGTCCAAACTACTGTAACCAGTTTTGAAGGAAATGTCTACTTATAAATTAAGTGTTACTGTTGCTCAGTAAATTCTTGCACGGTCATCAATTATGTAGTATTGAATTCTACAAATGAAATATCTTGTTGGATTTTAGGAAATAAGTGTTCTGTTCGAGAAATTTACTAATCTCACACAAGAATTGGTGAAACAATAATGTTTGTATACAATCTCAAGAAGTAAACAGATAATTTGCATTGGGAGCTAAGTATAATACAGCATACTCCGATCATTTTGCTTCAGAATGCCTAATGGGTCATGGACTTAATGTATCGCATCCCGTTGAGGTATATAATCATTTTAGGCATGAATTATAGAGAGCAGTTAACAATATGCACCCCCCCTCCCCCCCCAAACACACACGCACTTATATGTCACAACACAATATACGATCTGCATGCTTGTGACTTAAAGACATGGTGAATTAAGATTACTTTTACACGTTATTGGCAAGCTTCTAAAGTGATGTTGATTGTTTTTGCAGCCACAGTTTTCAAAGTTTGGAGCAGCTCTCTGCAGAGATCAGTCTTTCTTCAACTTCACTAGATCCGTTACATCCACAAAAAGAGGGGGTGGGAAGGCATGGAAACTCAAAAAGTGAAGGTAAGATTTAAGGCAGGGGAGGGGGGGGTACGAAGTGGCATTGACATCTTGACCCAGGATCAACTCAGCATTAAATACTTACAAGTGCTTACTTTATGGACTGAAATCTATTTGTATTCAGTGTAAACAAGATGTCAACTATACAGAATTTATGACCCAGGGTGTATAGTACAAAGTTATTGCATTTATTGTCCCAGTTAGCCAAACACAACGGAAGCTTATCTGTTTGTAAATACCTACAGCTCAACTAGCTGACTTTTAGTTTTAACTGGGGTTTGTACTTGTGCTGACTCAGAAGCACAAATCTAGGCTGATATTTCAGTCGAGCAGAGGAGGAGTGCTGTACTGTGGAGGTGCTGTTTCTGTTTCTGATTTTTATATACCCACACTCCTAAAAAGAAAAAGGGTTGGATATATTAGCTAATATTCATGCTGGAAGATACTAATTTTTAAACAAAGCTGATATCTGAACATTGTCACTTCGCTGCTGTTTATGGGAGCTTGTTGGGTGCAAACTGTCTGTTGTGTTTCCTGTGTTTCCTGCAGTGACTACACTTCACTAATACTAATAACCTGCAATGCGCTGTGGCATATCCTGACATCATGAAAGGCAGGTCATTCTTTTTTATTCGGACCAATATCTGACAATCCCAGCATATTTGCACATACACTTCACAATTCCTGAAAGGGAGTGGGCTGGGGGAAGATCTGTTTGATGACCACTGAGAGTAGTAGCAATCGTGTTGTAAATTCTTTGTGTGTGTGAGATGGGGTAGAAGGTGACTACCACTTTGATAATGGGGATTTTTTTGGTCACTTTCAGCATGATGTCACCATCAAGTACTTCCCCCACCTTTCCTGGTCAATATTCTGAAGGGACCAGATGAAAGTGAGGACTGCAGATGCTGGAGATCAGAGTCGCATGTGTGTGGTGCTGGAAAAGCACATCAGGTCAAGCAGCATCCGAGGAGAAGGAGAATCGGCGTTTCGGGCATTCCTGATGAAGTGCGTTTGCCCAAAACAACATTTGATTCTCCTGCGCCTTGGATGCTGCCTGACCTGCTGTACTTCTCTAGCACCACACTTTTGATTATACAGGAACCAGTACATCTGCAATCATCTTCTCTTGGATCATTTCCAATATCTCTCTTCTCCCCAATCCACTGCTCCATACCCCCCCCCACCCCCACAGCACTTCCCTGAAAGCACCGAAGATGTAGCAGTTCCTTTTTACCTTCTCCTTTCCCAGTATTCAGGGACCTACATATTTCTTGCAAGTAAGACAACTGTTTATGATTCTTCTTTCACTGTAATATACTGCTCATGATGCAGTCACCTCCACACTGAGATTAAACTTCTGTGAGCACTTTGTAGAATACCTCCTCAAACCTTGGTCCGAGCCTCTGTGGCTGTCTGTTGTTTTAATTCTTTGCCTTGCACCAATTCTGTCCTTGGTCTTCTACACTGATTCCATGAAGCTCAATGTCAACTTGTAGAACGCCATCTCTCTTGGGTACTTTCCAGTCTTTTGGACTCCATATTCTTGAGTATAACAAATTTAGACCACAACCTCAGCCCCCTTTTTTTTTTGACTGGAGCATTGGTGATGCCCCTGCTCTTCCCACATATGGTTTTTTTTAAACTCATTTATGGGATGTGGGTGTCACTGACTGGGCCAACACTTATTACCCCATCTCTAATTGCCCAGATGGCGATTAAAGTGTCAACTACGTTGCTGTGAATCTGGAGTCGCATGTAAGTCAGACCACACAACAGCGGCAGTTTTCTTCCCTCAAAGACATTAATGAACCAGGTGGGTTTTCCTTTGACAGTAGTTTCATGCTCCTCATTTGACTCCTAATTAATGAAATCAAATTCCACCACCTTCCATGGCAGGATTTGAACCGGAATCCTCTGGGTCACTGGATTAATAGTCTCGTGATTAATACTAGTAGGTCATTGCATCTCCTAAAGTCATCGTCGTCCTTCCGGACCATGAGGCTGCGCTCTCATTGGAGAGTGATGACTGACGGGTGATGATTTGACCTAAGGGTTGCCATACCTTGGGTGTGGGTGAGGCTGAGGAGTCCTTATGGCAATCTCAGATGGTGCGGAAATTGAACCCAAGCTGTTGGCGTGACTCTACTTCACAAACCAGTCATCCAGCCAATTGAGCTAACTAATTCCCCCAAGTTCTCTCGGCTCATCTTTTTATTTCTATATTTTTGCCTTGCATCATTTTTTTATTTGACCTATTCTGAAAATTCTTCATCCTGACAGACCAACCCTTTCCCTTCCTATATCCTTGCTTAAAACCTGTCCTTTCACTGAATTTTTCCTAGCTCAAACATTGAAATGAAACTTAGCATCGATGGAAAGAGAAGCAGAGTTGAGTGACCTGAGTATTCCAAGCAATTTTTAGAGTCTTCTACAGCATGGAAAGAGATCCTTCAGTCCAACTAGTCCACACAACATGGTTTCCAACTAAAGTAGTCCTACTTGCCTGTGTTTGGCCCACACCCCTCCAAACGTTTCCTATTCATGTACTTCGCCAAATGTCTTCTAAATGTTGTAACTGCACCCGCATCCACCATTTCCTCTGGTAGTTCATTCCACATATGAACCATTCTATTTTTTTTTAAATTGACTTTTTTTTTTATACAAACTTATTTTCTTCTTTTTAATCTTGCCTCTCACCTTAAAATTATGCTGCCTTCATTTTGAACTCCCCCCATCGAGGGAAAAGATTCTTGCTGTTCATCTTATCTATGCCCCTTGTAATTTTATAAACTTCTATAAGGTCACCACTCAACCTCCTTTACTCCAGTGAAAAAAGATCCCTGCCTATTTTTATAATTCAAACCCTCCATTCCTGGTAACATCCTGGTCAATCTTTTCTAAGTACTCTCTCCAACTTAATGACATCCTTCCTATAGCAGGACAACCAGAACTGCACACAGTACTCCAGAAGAGGCCTCAATGTCCTGTATTATGTCAACCCTGATACTCAAAGATCTGAGCAATGAGTGCAAGCGTGTTAAACATCATCTTAGCCACCCTGTCTACATGTGACACAAATTTCAAAGAAGTAGGTACCTGAACCCCTAGGTATCTCTGTTCTACAGCGTTACCAGGGCCCTACCATTAACTATGTAAGTCCTGCCCTTGCTTTTTTTTAACCAAATGCAATACTGCACATTTATCCAAAATAAACTCCATCTGCTGCTCAACCGATTAACCCAATAGACCAAGAGGTCTTAAGATAACCACCTCCACTGTCCGCTATACCATCAAATTTTGTCATCCGCAAGCTTACAACCATACCTCCAATATTCTCATCCAAATCATTTGTATAAATAACCAACAAAAGTGGACCTAGTACTGATCTCTGAAACACCACTGGTCATGGGCCTCCAGTCCAAAAAGCAATCTCCTCCACCAGCCTCCATCTCCTGCTATCAAGCCAACTTAGTATTCAATTGGCAAGCTCACCCTAAATCCCACGTGATATAATTTTATTCATTTGTCTACAATGTGGAACCTTATCAAACGCTTTACTAAAGTCCATGTAAACAATGTCTACCACTCTGCGCTCTCAATATTTTTGGTTACTTCCTCAAAAAAAACTCCAAGTTCTGTGAGACACAATTTCACTTGCGCAAAGCCATGCTAACTATTGCTAATAATGCTTACCTCTCCAAATGATGTAATTACTATCCTTCAGAATCACCTCCAACCACTTACCTACCACCAATGTCAGGCGCATCAGTGCATAATTTACAGGCTGCTTCTTACGGCCTTTCTCAAAGGCACAACATTAGCCACCTTCCAGTTCTCCAACACCTCACTCGTAGCTATAGTTGATACAGATATTTCTGTTAGGGGTCCTGCAATTCCTTCCTTCCCACAACATCCTGGAATGTGTTTGATCAGGTCCCGGAGATTTATCGACCTTTTTTGTTTACCAAGACATCCAGCACTTGCTTTTTAATGTGAACTGTTTTCAAAGCATCAATATTTATTTCCTGATTTTTCTAGCCTCCACTTCTTTCTCCACAATAAAACCTGATGCAAAATATATCTCCCATCTCCTGTTGTTCAATATATGATCTTGTTGATTTAAGCATCCCTATACTCTATTATTGCTCTTTTGCTCTTAACGTATTTGTAGAATCCCTTTGGATTATACTTAACCTTATCTGCCAAGTTTATCTCATTGCATCCTTGCCCTGATTTCCCTCTTAAGAATGCTCCTACACACTTTGAGACTTATTTGCTCCAAGTTGTGCATATCTAATACAGGTATCCCCAGCTTTTTGAATGTTTGCTTTATGCAATTTTGCTTTGAATGAAAGACCTACATTAGTATCTGTATTTGTGAATCCGAAGAGGATTTTTACTTTTACAAAAAGTGGTGATACTTTTTTTCCATATAAATCATACACATTTATTAAATATTTGCTTGTGAATAGTTTCCTGGGAACACTCTACTTTCGGATAGCGAGGGCTATCTGTATATGATTCCTATTCTTACCAGAACCTCAATATCTTTATTCAGCAATTGTTTCCTACTCTATTAAGAGTGAAGCCTTATCCTTCACACTCAATAGGGACATAATGCCTCTGAATTCTTGTTATCACACTTTGAAAGCCTCCTACTTGTCAGTCGTCCCCTTACCTGCAAACAGTCTAGTCGAATCAATTTCTGAAAGTTCTTGTCTCATACCATTAAAATTTGACTTAGTCTAATTAAGAAATTTCAGCTTTATGGAAGGCTTATCCTTTTTCATAAATATATTAAAACTAATAGAATTATTATCACTAGTTCTAAAGTGTTCCCCTACTAACACTTCAGCCACTTGCCCTGCCTTATTTCCCAAGAGGAAGTAAAGTTTTGCTGCTCCTCTAGTAGATATATTTACTACTATGGTAAAGAAAATTTTCTTGAACACATCTAACAAATAACTCCCCATCCAAGCCTTTATCATAATCGCAGTCCCAATCAATGTTTGGAAAACTAAAATATAATTTTTTAAAAATTAGAAAAAGCATTGTGTAAGATGTCAAATTTCTGGCATTCATAATTTTGTGCTTTTGTATTAGACTGCTAAATGCTGAGGATATAATACTGGAGGAAGTTTTAGATTTTTTGGGGAGGAGTAGGGGGAATTTGTATTTTAAAAGCTAGACCCAGATTTGAAGACAAGTGCTGTAATTTAAATTACCTTAGAGATAGTGAGGATGGGTCAGCAGAAAAGAGATGTGTGCATGCAGAATTTAATGCCAACAAACCTTTTCAAAAACCTTTTTATAACTAATTTTGTAATACAATGACTGGCTCTGATTTGTATATTTTTCCCACAAATTTTCACTCCACAGCGCATAAGTTATGTGCTTGAGTTTTATAATAAAGTGAAAACTGTAAAAATAAAGGCATTGTTTTATTTCTAGGGAAGGAGGACACTCCCTCATTACTTGGTTTGTGTGGATCCTTGACTTCCATGACAAGTTACAAGTCTCTTACAAGCCTCAAGTCAAGTGAATGCCTTGCAAGTCCCAATGCTGAGATTACAAGCCCAGGACTCACCCCATCTTAGGGATTATGTTACCAGCAAAGCAAGGACAAAGCTAGCACCTTGTGCAATTAAGTGACTTTCCAAACATTCAAATCCTGAAAAGCATGGAAACTTGACTTGATAAGTCCAAGCTGATTTTATTTAACTAGAAAACCCAATTGAAAAGACATTTGCTACTCAGTGATATCTTTAGCATCTGCAGAAGGCTTTGTCCTTTTGTGCAGAGTGCTTTACTTGGGCATTTGCTTTGGAACTTATTCTAGATATGCAAATGTAATCCATGCCAGCTTGTGTTGAAATTTCTTTCCCATAAAATGTCTGCTCTAAGATATCCTCCTCCTTGTGAAAGAAAACACAATTCTTGTTGTTTGCGCTGGAGTTACTTTATAGAAACCTGAGATACTCGTGAATTTATGGAGCAAAGAGGTTGTCAAATGTGTAATTCATTTCATTGCTTAAAAAGAAAAGCTGCTACTTTTCCTAGAGAATTTAAAGTGTAAGTATTCTCTGTTCCTTGTCCTAATTAAAATTGCAGACTTCCAGATGTATTTCATTTAGATGTTGCATTTATTATTTTTTTGGAAAGTCTTCATCCAGCTTTACATTGAGAGTCTTTGGATCAAAGCCATTTCCCACAGATCTGCAAGTGAAGGTGATTCCCTAACCTGTTTTTTTGGTAATGATTTTAACTAACTTGATCCAAGATGATGCCTTTAACATTCTGACCGGGCTTAGATGTGTGAAGGTGTAGGTTGGATTTATGAAATGTGAAATTTTTAAGTATCTCTCTCACATGAGAATGTAAATGACGAGCACGTTTGGTGTTAATTTAAGTGCAGTTGCCAGGACATTTTGTGTTCATTATTTGGGAATATTTACTATTAATATAAAGTCAGGAACAAACATTATAACCTAATGCACTGGTTCAAGTACTGCACCCAATATTGTAATTGTTCAATTCCAATGTCATTATATTGACAAAATTATGACCTTTTCCTGTCCCTAAGAAATATTGTGACAGAGTGTCGTGCAACAAACAACAGCAAATTTGAATATATTAACAGATGATGGGTGCAAATTTTGTTAACACTGATTTAAAGAGTTAAAAATAGAACCGCCACAAATACAGATACATTCTTGAAAGTATAGATTGTGAAAACTATTGAATAGTTGTTAATTGTAACTAATAGGTAGGAAATTTTCTAATACTTTACAATTTTAAATTGAAGTCTTTGATCTTGCATTACATGTATGTTTGTAACTGTCGATTTGTGTGATGTTTAAATCAAATTAGCCTAAAGTCTCAGCAGTTCCTCACTTGTTACTTTGAATTATTTATATGCAAGAATAAGTATTCACAATGGGTCATATATACAGGGTCTTTTATTTAAAAGAATGTTGAAGTATAATCCTCTCTCTCTGATTTTAGTGTTTACTTTTAAATACAATCCCATTGTATTTGTAAACATTTTTTGTTCTATATTGAACTAACATGGAGTTGTTGGTACAATGTACATAATGCATGATGAATCTGTTTACTTTCTGTACCAATGGGTGTTTACAGGATCTTTATTTAATCTAATTTAATTAAGGGCAAAGTCAAATTTTACTTGCATATGCTTTAAATTTTGTCTTGATAATTTGTGTCTTAAACTGCATGTATAATAAAATGAAATTAATAACTTCTGTAGTTTGACAGATCAATTTACAGTTGTAACCTAAATATCTGCCCTGATTTTAATATAACTGAGTTTTGAACAATGGACTGAACAGGCTGGATTTTGCAGTTGGCAGCAAAGTAACAACACACTCTCTGTGGGCAGATGCAAGCATAGTGAACAGATTGTTCATAGACTCTCCTACTTCATAACATTGATCACATTTCACCTTATTTTCTGTCAAATGCTTTGAGATGTCCAGTAGTCATGAAAAACACTATACAAATTCAAGTTATTTTTAAAAATGTGCCAATGTACTGTAATTAGAGATTACTTTGTGTGATTTCTTTACAGACAAGTTGCAATAGACAAGGCAAGCAACAGCCTGTCTCTTCAACCATTCAGACTGAGGAATCCTCACAAACATACAGCTGTTAAACCCAGAGTATAAATTTGTAATTTAATATAAATTCATGTACAGAAAACAGGATTGAGGGGGGGCAAGGTGCTTTTTTTTTAATTTTTAAGATTCACCAACAATAATTAAAGCATCTCTGAAGAGGTGAAATAAAGCTGCAGACTATTGGGCATACCTGGCTCATGACCATCCAAAATGGCAAAGGTTCATTTGCAAAACCATCAATCATCAAGAAACGTTTCAAAGAAATATAAAGATGAAGTTTTAAAGAGAGTACACCATTCTCTAAACAACTTATCTCTAACCTTGCAAGCAGCATATGGCAGAGTCTGCAGATCCCAATTGGTCTCAACACCCATCTATCTCAAAGCTGCTTGTTCAGTGGGTTTAAGATTTTGGTTAGGCCATGGTTAAGATTGTGTGTTCAGTTCTGGTTGACACATTACAGGTAGGATGTGGTGGCTTTGGAAGGGGTGCAGAAGGGGTTTACCTCTAATGCTGCCTGGATTAGAAGGTCTGCACTATTAGGAGAGGCTAGAAAAACTTGCGTTATTTTCTCTGGAGTAGTGGAGGCTGGGAGGAGACTTGATAGAAATGTAGAAAATTGAGATGCGTAGGTTGACTGTCAGAATCGTTTTTCCCGGGGGTGAAATGTTGAATACTAGGGGGCATACATTTAAGGTAAGAGAAGTTCAAAGGAGATGTGAGGGGAAAGCTTTAAGAATGTTAGGAGTCTGGAATGTGGTGGTGGAGGCAGATATGATAGGGGCATTTAAGAAACTTTTAGATAAGCACATAAATATGCAAGGTATGGAGGGAAATGGACCAAGGGGAGGCAGAAGGGATTAGTTTAATTTGGTGTGATGTTTAGCACAATATCATGGGCCAAACAGCCCATTCCTGTGCTGTACTGTTCCATGTTCTAAGAGTCAAGGTAAGTCATCCTTGATCCTGAAGTATTCTCGAAGAGGAGGTTAACACAATTGACTAAGGATTTTGCCATTAGGCTTTTAAAGTTTTGTGGTGCAGCTCTTTTTAGTTGAAAAGCATGAAGTGTCAGCCATGTTAATCCATACAAAAAGATCAAATCAAACAACCCACAATTTGTGTAGTGAATATTGTACTCATGGTATCCAGATTTACTTGTATATGTAAAGTAGAACTTCACTGCCTTTCAATGGGTGTCCTGCACAGCTAGTAAAACAATGGGAAAGAAGGGGGAAGATGTTTCTTTACCTTAACTGTGTGCCTTTTTTTTTCTGCATTCTGACAAATTTAGCCTTGGTATAGCTGTACTTATTCATTACTCTAGTAGCAAGCACACTTTCATAATACCATGGTTGCAATTTAGTGAAAATGGCTACGATTTTAGATAATTTGAAGTTTAAACATTCAGAATTTTCAGATGGTTGCTTAGACAGCAAAGGTTATTTTGCACATGGCTGAGGGGTGACCTTTTATAGAGGTTTATAAAATTGTGAGGGGAATGGATCGGGAAAAAGACAAGTCTTTTCCCTGGGGTGGAGGAGTCCAGGACAAGAGGGCATAGGGTTAGGGTGAGGGGAGGAAATATTTAAAAGGGACCTAAGGGGCAACTTCTTCATGCAGAGCGTGGTGATTGTATGGAATGAGCTTCCAGAGGAAGTGATGGAGGCTGGTATAAATATAACATTTTAAAAAAACATCTGGATGGATATGTGAATAAGAAGGGTTTCAAGGGATATGCGCCAAGTGCTGGCAAATGGGACAAGATTAGGTTAGGATATCTGGCCGACATGGAAGAGTTGGACGGAAGGGTCTGTTTCCATGCTGTACATCTGACACTGATATGGTTTATGTATATATTAAAAAGGGGACTTAGTTCTAGTGAGAAAGAAATATTATAATTTCAACTGCATTACATGGACTGCACTGCCAACCAAATTATAATTCAATTTTGTATATACTATTTATTTTATTACATTTTTTCAGCATTTTGTATAGACTAAGCTTCTCCACATAGAAATTGTGCCAGTGTCAACAGAATAGACTGAGAAACCAATTATTCAATAGATGCAGTCCCTGGATTGCAAATGATACAGGGTGATTGGAAAACAGCTGTACATAAGTACAGGAAAAATTAATATGTATCTTTAAAATTCAAATGTGGGATCATGTTTGTAAGTATGAGTGTTCATAAGTTGGACTTCCTTAAATCAGGGATGTTCAGTAGTGTTTGATCTGCTAATGGAGTTATTTTAGGATTCTGGTGGTTGATGCCCTGGGAGATGATAAACCCCAATTCTTAATTTACCAATCAGAAATTAGTATGTCTTTTCTATTTATTTGTGGCGTATGAGGATTCTGCAGCAGAGTGGTAATATCCCTTCTTCTGAACCAGGAGGCCCTGGTTCATGTCTATGTGCTCCAGAGGTATGTAATAGCATCTGAACAGGTTGATTAGAAAAATAGGCTTTTTTAAAAAAAATCTTGCCTTTGACAAGGTACTGCATGGTACATAGTTGAGTAAGGTTACATCTCACGGGATCCAGGGTGAGCTGTCCAATTGGATACAGAATTGGCTAGAATGTAGAAAACAGGATGGTGGTAGAGGGATATTTTTCAACCTGGCAACCTGTGACCAGCAGTGTGCTCTAGGGATCTGTGCTAGGTCCGCTATTATTCATCATTTATGTAAATGATTTGGTTGAGAATTTAGGAGGTATGTGAATAATACCAAGATTGCTGGTAAGTTGGACAGTGAAGGTGGTTATCTGAGAAAAGATCAAGATCTTCATCAGCTGGGCCATTGGGCTGAGGAACAATAGATAGAGTTTAATTTAGATAAATGCAAAGTGTTGCATTTTGGTAAGTCAAACCAGAGCTGAACTTGCACAGTTAATGGTAGGGCCCTGGGGAGTGTTATAGAACAAAGTGATCTATGGGTACAGGTTCATAACTCCTTTGAAAGAGGAGTCACGGGTATACAGTGTGTTGAAGGCTTTTGGTATGCTTGCTTTCATCAGTCAGAACAATCAGTATAGGAGCTACATAAGATGTTAGTGAAGCCACATTTTGGAGTACTGCATGCAGTTTTGGTCGCCCTACTATAGAAAGGGTATTGAACTACAAAGACCGCAGAAAAGATTTACTCGGGTGTTGCTCTTTTGACAAGGTTATTTTATCCTTGGTTTTCCTTTTGAGTTATAAAAGCAGGGGTTCTGATGTGTCTGGTTTGTAAGGGTTTTAGGGCCAATTTGATTATAGCTAACAGACACTGCCTCAGGAAAAAGGCTTTAAAGTTTCTTTTAAAAGATTGTACAATATGGGGAGTAACCATTTCTCCCAGCTCAGCTTTTCTGGTTGGTTTGTTTTTGTTTGTAGTAGCTGCTGCTCAGGTTTTCGCTGGGAACCCAGAGAAGCTGCTGAGCCCAAAGAAACAACTCCATGCTGATCCTGTGTCTCTCTGACATCTCTCCTGTATGAACCTGTGTTTCATTTTATCTTTTTTTTTGCCAAGGGGGTATTTATGGGAATGTTGCAGGTATTTGGAACAGCTTCATTAACTTGTGATAGAGTAGATTTGAGGTTTCAGATAAGTTACTCTAAATTGTTTTCTTTTGTTTGTGTATGAATAAATTCTGTTTTGTTTAAAACGGAGTGGTTGGACCAGCTGCATCCCTCCTAGAATATCCAGTCTACACCTGCTTAAAACAACAAGAAAAGTTAGAGGCTGGGCTACCTCCTTGAAATGTTTTTGGGGGGTTTGGCCTGGTCCATAATAGGTGCTAGCTGGACCATAGGGTTTGAGTTAGAAGGAGAGGTTGGATAGGCTAGGATTTTTTTTTGCCCTCTGGGGTGTAGGTTAATAAGGGGTAACTTTTTAAAGAGTTCTATCAAACCATGAGAGGCATAAATAAGAGAGGTTGTCAGTGCCATTTCCCCGTGGTAGGTGACTCTGAAACTTGAGGGCACAGATTTAAGGTGAGAGGAGAGAGATATAAAAGGGGCTAGAGGGACAATTTCTTTTCCACACAGGATGGTGAGTGTCTGGCTTTGGCTACCAGAGGTAGTTGTGTAGGTAAGTACAGTTTGTTATTTAAGAAACATTTGGATACATAGATGGATGGGATAGGTATGGAGGAAAATGGACCAAACACCTAGAGAAATGGGGCTAGATTAATTATGGAAAACTGGGCACATGGACATGTTTCCAAGCTGTAAACGTATGTGACTCGGGGCATTGCTGGGAAGGTCATCCTTAATTGAACTCCTGATGATGATGAGACATGTTCTTTGAACTGCTGCTGTGTACATGAGTCCCAGGATTTTATCCAGTCACAGCCAAAGAATGGTGATAAATTCTAATTCAGGAGGATGTGCCTGTTGAATGGGAACTCTCAAATTATGATATTCCTGTGCATCCATTGCCCTCTTCCAAGTTTTAGTTGTCAAAACTATATCAAGCAAGCCTGATCAGTTCTGATGATATGTTTTCTTTAACAGAAATAGATTGCTGTCACTGTGCACCAGCAGTGGAGGGACTGAATGTTTAATGTGATGGATGGGATACCAATCCAGCTGGCTGCTTTTCCCTGGATGGTGTCAAGTTTTTTAAGGGTTGTTGGAACTGCACTAATCCAGGCAAGTGGGGACTGTTCTGTCACACTCCTGACTTATGAGTTCAATACAGGTTTTGAAGGGTCAGAATGAATTTCTCACCTTTTTTAAAATCCTCAGCTTTTGACCTGCTTTTGCGTTCATATGGTTAGTCCAGTTATGTTTCTGACCAAAGGGAGCTCCCAGGATGGGGAAATTCACTGACAATAATGCCGTTTAACGTCAAGAGGAGATTGCTAAGTGTCACTCTTGTTAATGTTGTTCCTTATCTGTTGCTGTTGTGGGGAAAATCACCAGTCTGAGTCAGAATCGGGATTCAACGGCAGAGTTTATTGTACAAAGAAACTGGAGGTTTGGTGGGGGGAGACATCCGCCAACATGGCTGTCAGCTGTGAGCCTGCTCTCACCCTCTGAGCACATGTCACGATATTTTATACATTTCATGTTGTAATGGTCTAGATATTTAGTCTGTATTTGTGCAGCATGGTTTGTTTATAGAAAACATTAGAGTCCTTGTCAGTTTCAGCAGCTACGCAGAAGTCCATTGCTACAGTAATTGGTTGTGATCGTTCTTCCTGAGAAGAATCTGAATTATAAACACTTGTATACAGGCAGTCTCAGGTAGTTAACATTTCTATTGAAGGTGGTAGCTGGACTCAGACACTTTGGCGGACAGTAGACATTACTAATGTGTATTCTCTCCCCCAACAGCCTTTAAACTAAATGTGTTCTGTGTCTATTGTGCTGGTATCCTGTTGGCCTCAGGCAGTATCTGTCTGTGCTTTGCTGTATTTTTCCATGTAATAGCTCAGTGGCCATCTTGTGTGCTAAGTGACCAACTTGTGACTCAGCAGCCATCTTGGGGCATACTGACACAGGACACACAGACACATGTCAACTCCCACTTCACTGCGACATGCAGACCTGGCCTACTTTAGTAAGGAATTGTGAATGTGAACATTGTGCAAACATCACTGAAGATAATGGAATTTGTATAGCAATATTCTACAAATACTATTACAACACCAGAAAGGCAACTGATAAAGAAGCTGAATATGCTTTAGCCTAAGACACTACTGCAGAAGTTCCTCAGTAATGTCCTAGGATTAAAATGATTGACTGACCGCCAGCAACTGTCTGTCTTGGTGCTATGACTTCAGTTTTCCAAGTGTTCCTTGATGTTAGAAACAGTCCCTTTTCAGAATTCAACTTTTATACATATTTGGACTAAGGCTGCAATGATGTTTGAAGCAGAATGGCCATGATGGATCCCAGTACCATCAGTGAAACCTTCCATCACTTCGCTGCTCAAATGTAATACATACGTAATCCAGCAGAGGCTAGTGTTGGAGCTCCACTGGAACAGCTTAATTAAGGTGCAGCTAATTCTAGAACACCCAGGCTCCACTCCTACAATGGGGATGTTGTCAGGGCCCATAGCCTTTGCTAAATCTAGGTCCTAATAAAAATAATTTTGTGATATGGAGTGAATTTAATTCATTGCAGGTTGGTATCTGTAATGCTGATGACCTTAACTCCTTGCACTGAACAATGTGCCATACTGACTGCTGAGACGTGGACATGAAAGTCATTTAGTACAGAACAAGATACCAGAGATTTTAGAGAAAAAAAATCAGCAAGGAATGTGTTGGTAGATTCTAGATGCCCAAAGCTAATGAAATTGTGCCAGAGTTAAAATGATTATAGCTTAAGCGGCATAACTCAGATGTACAGTGTGGAAATAGACACTTTGGTTCAACTCGTCCAGGCTGACCAGATATTCCAACCTAATCTAGTCTCACCTGCCAGCACCCAGCCCATATTCCTCCAAACCCTTCCTATTAAAGCTGCCTCTTAAATGTTGCAATTGTACCAGCCTCCACCACCTCCCCTGGCAACTCATTTCATACACGTACCACCCTCTGTGTGAAAACGTTGCCTGTTAGGTCTGTCTTATAGCTTTCCCCTGTCACTCTAAACCTATGCCCTCCAGCTCTGGACTACTCCACCCTAGGGAAAAGACCTTATCTATTTATCCTACCCATTCCCCTCATGATTTTATAAACCTCCATAAGGTCACCCCTCAGCCTCCGACGCTCCAGGAAAAAAGCCCCACCCTGTTCAGCTTCTCTCTATAGCTCAAATCCTCCAACCCTGGCAACATCCTTGTAAATCTTTTCTGAACCCTTTCAAGTTTCACAACACCCTTCTGATAGGAAGGAGGCCAGAATTGTATGCAATATTCCAAAAGTGCATATGGAGCTATGAACCTGCACTCCAAGGTCTCCTTGTTAAGCAACACTCCCTAAGACCTTGCCATTAAGTGTACAAGTCCTGCTAAGAGTTCCTTTCCCAAAATGTAACTCTCATTTATCTAAATTATATTCCATCTGCCACTCCTAAGCCCATTGGCCCATCTGACCAAGAATCTGAGGTAACCTCCTTCACTATCCACTATCCTCCAATTTTGGTGTAATCTGCAAACTTACTAACTAAACTTATGTTCATATCCAAATCATTTATTTAAATGACAAAAAGTAGTGGATCCAGCACAGCTCCTTGTGGCACTCTACTGATCTCAGGCCTCCACTCTGGAAAAGTAACCCTCCACCACCTTCAAATGGCAAGTTCTCCCTGTATTTCATGAGATCTAACCTTGCTAACCAGTTTGCCGTTGGGAATCCTGTCGAACATCTTACTGAAGTCCATATAGATCATGTCCACTGCTCTGCTCTCATCAATCCTCTTTGTTACTTCTTCAAAAAACTCAATCAAGTTTGAGACGTGATTTCCCACACACAAAGCCATGTTGACTATCCCTAATCAGTGCTTGCCTTTCCAAATACATGTACATCCTGTCCCTCAGGATTCCCTCCAACAACTTGCCACCACCGATGTCCGGCTCATTGGTCTACTGTCCTTACCACTTTTTTCTTAAATAGTAACATCACATTAGCCAATCTCCAGTCTTCTGGCACCTCACCTGTGACTATCAATGATACAAATATCTCAGCAAGGGGCCCAGCAATCACTTCCCTAACTTCCCACAGAGTTCTAGGGTACACCTGTTCAGATCCTGGGGATTTATCCATTTTATGCATTTCAAGACATCCAGCACTTCCTGCTCTGTAATATGGACATTTTTCAAGATGGCACTTTCTATTTCCCTAAAAGACCTTTTCCACAGTAAATATTGATGCAAAATACTCATTTAGTATCTTCTTCCCCCCCCCCCCCCCCTCCAATATCTCTTGCGGCTCCACACAAAGGCCACCTTGCTGATCTTTTGAGGGGCCCTATTCTCTCCCTAGTTACCTTTTTGTCCTTAATGTACTTGTAAAAACTCTTTGGATTCTCCTTAACCTTAATTGCCAAAGCTATCTCATGTCCCCTTTTTACCCTCCTGATTTCTCTCTTAATTATACTCCTATGACCTGTCTATAACTGACATATGCTTCCTTCTCTTTTTTCTTAAACAAACCTCCATTTCTTTGGTTATCCAGCATTCCCTATACCTACCAGCCTTTTGTTTCACCCTAACAGGAATATACTGTCTCTGGACTCGTTATTTTATTTCTGAAGGCTTTCCATTTTCCAGCCGTCCCTTTACATGCAAACATCTGCCTCCAATCAGCTTTTGAAAGTTCTTGCCTAATACCGTCAAAGTTGGCCTTTCTCCAATTTAGAACTTCAGCTTTGAGATCTGGTCTATCCTTTTCCAGCACTATTTTAAAACTTAGAATTATGGTCGTTGGCCCCAAAGTGCTCCCCCACTGACCCCTCAGTCACCTGCCATGCCTTATTTCCCAAGATGTACCTTCTCTGGTAGGTACATCCACATACTGGATCAGAAAATTTTCTTGTGCACACTTAAAGGGTTTAGATGGAGAGGAATTTAACACTATGGCAGTCCCAGTCTATGTTTGGAAAGTTAAAATCCCTACCATAACCATCCTATTATTCTTACAGATAGCTGAGATCTCCTTACAAATTTGTTTCTCAATTTCCCTCTGACTATTAGGGTGTCTATAATACAATCCCAATAAGGTGATCATCCCTTTCTTATTTCTCAGTTCCACCCAAATAACTTCCCTGGATGTATTTCTGGGAATATCCTCCCTCAGCACAGCTGTAATGCTATCCCTTATGAAAAACGCCACTCACCCTCTGCTTACCTCCCTTTCTGTCCTTCCTGTAGCATTTGTATCCTGGAACATTAAGCTGCCTGTCCTGTCCATTCCTGAGCCATGTTTCTGTAATTGCTATGTTATCCCAGTCCCATGTTCCTAACCATGTCCTGAGTTCATCTGCCTTTCCTGTTTGGCCACGCATTGAACTAAATGCAGTTTCAATCCTACCTCGTTCTCTGCTTTGTCTCTGCCTGCCTTGACTGTTTGACTCACTACTTTTCTCAACTGTACCAGTCTCAGTTTGATCTCTTTCCTCGCTTGTATTTCCTGATTCCCATCACCACCTTACTAATTGAAATCCTGCCGAGCAGCTCTGGCAAATCTCCCAGTCAGTATATTAGTCCCCTTCCATTTCAGGTGCAATCTCTCCTCCTTGTACAGATCACATCTTCCCCAGAAGAGTTTCCACTGATCCAAAAAATGTGAATCCTTCGCCTATACACCAGCTCCTCAGCCATGCATTCATTTGCTCTATCTTCCTATTCCTATCCTCACTAGCTCATATCACTAGGAGTAATCCAGATATATTCACAGGTAATTAAAGACTGGCACATATCAATGTGAAGAGCACAAATAAGGGTTTGATTAAATTGGCCACCACAGTGAAACCAGGCAAAAGTGAGGACTGCAGATTCTGGAAACCAGAGTTTAGATCATAGTGGTGCTGAAAAAGCACAGTAGGTAGCAACATAGCAAATCCGAGGAGCAGGAAAATCAACGTTTTGGGCAAAAGCACTTCACCAGGAATAGAGGCAGGAAGCCTCCGGGTGGAGAGATAAATGGGGGACGTGGGGTTGGGGAGAAGGTAGCAAAGAGTACAATAGGTGAATGGGGGTGGGGATGGAGGTGATAGGTCAGAAAGAAGGTTGGAGAAGGGGTTGATTGGTGCGGGTGTCCTGGAGATGTTTCCTGAAGTGCTCTGGGAGGAGGTGTCCAGTCTCCCCAATGTAGAGGACACTGCATTGGGAGCAACGGATACAATAAATGACCAGAACCTCATCACCTCAGGAGATCTCCCATCCACATCTTCGGGACTGGTGGATGTTATACGTGGCATTCCAGGCAGCATTTTGTGTGGTGCCACAAAGGTTCTTCCAGAAAAAAAAAGTTTGGTGTGTACAATATTGGCATAGATAGATGGCCAGCTAATGACAGTAGGCGTAAAGTAACTTTCTGACTAATGTAATAAGTTATATGCACTAGGGCCTCAACAATTTACAAATTCTGTGACTTAATGAAGGGACCAAAGACACTTTCTAAAGGTGACAACAACACAATAGGAAAATAGATTTGAACATGATGTAATATACTTATCTTTTTGTAGCCTGCTTAAGTAAGCGGGCAAAGATCTGGCAAATGGAGTATAATGAAAATGTGAAGTTGTGCATTTTTACATGAAAAAAAAGCATACTACTTGAATGGTGAGTTTTCATAGACGTGAGCTGCAGAAGGATTTGGGTGGTCTAAATGTATGAAATTGCACAAGGTTAGTAGGCAGGTACAGCAAGTAATTAGCAAAGATGATAATGTTATTGCTAATTGAGATAAATGGAATGCAAAAGAAAGATGGTTATGCTTCAGTTGTACAGAGCATTGGTGAGACCATGGAGTAATGTGTACAATATTGGCTTTCATATT
The DNA here is from genome assembly GCF_037043375.1 of Chiloscyllium plagiosum. Lineage (NCBI taxonomy): Eukaryota > Metazoa > Chordata > Chondrichthyes > Orectolobiformes > Hemiscylliidae > Chiloscyllium > Chiloscyllium plagiosum. The sequence goes on from NW_028270143.1 coordinate 79,123,363, forward strand.
TAGGTAGAAATATAAATGGAAGCAGCTCTGATGTTTACCAAACTAGTACCTGCACTGGCTTGTATTTGCTGGAGTTTAGAAAAGCAAGTGGAAAATTGATTGATTGAAACAAAGGTCCAGAGGCATTTTCATAAGGTAAATCTAGAAAGTGTTTAATTTTGTGGGAGAATCCAGAAGTTGGTGTCACCATTTAAAAATGGGCAACTTCCTATTTGCAATGAGATTTTTTTAAGTTTTCACCATTCAGGACAGTAAATCTTTGGCACTCAGTTCTTAAAACATGGGAGCAGAATTCATAAATTTTTTTTTAAAGTAGAGATATATAGTCTCTTGGTAAGGAAGGGGGTAGATAGGAATGTGGAGTAATTTTATACAGCATGACCCTACTGCGAATGGTAAAGCAGGTTTAGAGGCATAAAATGGCCTAGATTGGCTCTTTAATCCATACGTTCCTATGAAAGACAGAGAACCTTCCATGACATTGCAGCAAGCATTCAAATCTCTTAAAACTTCAGATTCTTAAATATGTTCCTAATCAACCAGCTAAGATGTTATTAGAGAAGGTGGGACTTGAACTTGAGCCTCCTGGTCTAAAGGTAGGGATGCTACTACTACACTAGAATCTTTGTGATAATTTTAAAAATTATTGTATTGTTCCAAGCTAGTATCTAATTAGAAATAGTAGAGTGCACAATCTATGAACACCATTACTCTTTCCCTATCCTCATTAACCAAATTGTCAAAGCAAGCTCATGTACATCTTTTCACAGCTCAGTTTTTCTCCTTGAACTTGGTGTCTTATCTGCTTTTAGGAAGGTGAAACATAAATTCCTTTGAGAAAAATAAAAGGATAAAAATATTAACTCTCAGATGTACTCTATACATGTGAGTACATTACTAAAACCACAAAGACTTAAGGTGTGTAATATTTTATTTTACAAAAGGTATATTTGGCACCAAGTCACATTTCTCAACAAACAAAATTCCACAAATTAATATTTACTAGACTGGTTTCAAGAAATCTTCATTGCAATAAGTTGACTGTTCTGAAACAATTTTGTTCATCTGATTTGGCAGATTTCATTGCTTACTTATTTGTAATAAGATCATTTTGTGTTAGTATTGCACTTAAATTTCTACAGTTGCATTTTAAACATCCACTTATAATAAGATACAACTTCAAGATCCGCTTCTTACCTCTCTAGGTTGCGAAACTTTAGATGTGGAGTTACAATTGTACAATACAAAATACATAATTGGTTCCTATTATTTTTCTTTAATGGAAATCTCATTATTTCTGCAACTTTCACATCATCGTGACTGGACCTTTGAATGTAAGCCACAACAATGAATGCATTTTAGTGAATGTAAGCGCAAAGAGTCAGAAAATGCATTCTACAAACAATTCATTTCCATCTGCGTACTGCTTGATTTTCCAAGGTCACTCCTTTGTACAACAGGTAGTAGGTCATTTTGAACCTTTTGTCAATTTAACTTGGCAAGAAATGCATTTCCATGTTTTGATTTCTCCAAATTCCAGTTGCATGGATTCTCTCAACTGATGTCTGATTGGAGATCCCCTTTTACTTCCCGCTCTCTGTTTATTTTACGAAAAAATGATTTTCCATATTCATAGGAACTGATCATTATAGCACAAGCTGGTGCTACCTTCATTAAACGAGGCAATAAACCTGGAGAATAAAGTAGAAACGATTTACATCCAGAAGACAATTATTTACTAAAATACTCATTCTTACACACATACTAAATTAGTACAATTATTACATAAGTAGTCATAGAGCCATACAGGATGGAAACCAATGCTTTGGTCCACCTTGTCTGTGGTAAGTAAAGGACATGTATAAAATTTGGATTGATGGGCTAAACAGAGTGCTTCAAGGTGAAACATCCAACAATGAACAAGAGGTCATAGTTTTAGGCTAGATGATGGCAGATTTAAAACAGATGAATTATTTTTCTCAAAAGGGAAGACAACTATTGTGTGTTGGGCACTAGAACACTGAAGTTAAGGAAGATAGAGACATTTTTAATTAGTAATGGTTTAAAAAGTGTTTTTGAGTGCAACTACGTGCTAGATGGAAGAAACCCTTCTGAGTACGGGGTGTACTGATTGATAGGTTATTGCACAAAATTGTGAACAAACTACAAATGAAATAATTATTGCTTATGATTAAAAAAATACAGAAAATTAGTTACTTCCTGCAAGAGCCAAATGTGGAGTACACAACAGAAACATATCCCAATACTGCAATGACCTAATGGTTACAACGCAAACTCAAATTTATTGATTAAACAACTTTAGTCCATATGCAAGATTCATACACACTTACCAACAAATAAACCTCTAAATCCAGACTCAGTTACAATTCTTTCCATTATTTTCCAGGTGGCAGTTAAGGTTTTTTGTGACTCTGGAAAATAAAGTAATCATCACAGATACATGATTGTATGGCATCAGACAGAGATGATACTTTGAAATTAGGAACATGATATCTATATTAGAGGACAATTGAAACCTATTGTTGGCTTCTTTGGCCACGTATAGAGAGTCTGGTGGTGGAATAACTAGTAAACATATCAGCTTGATTCAGCATATGATTTGGCTAGATGATAGATTTCTAACCTTATTATACAACTTGAGCTTAATATCCAGAATGATAGTGTGGGGCTGAGGGAGATGTTTTATAGTCAGAATTGTAGTTTTTTTTGATAGAATTTTTGCTCCATATTTTATATGGCTAGGAGTTATATAGCATAGAAACAGACCCTTTGGTCCAACCAGTCCTTGCCAAACATAATCCCAAACTAAACTAGTCTCATTTAACTGTTCCTGGCCTATTTCCCTTCAAACCATCTCCTATTAGTGTACCTCTCCAAATGCCTTTTAAAAAGGTTGTAATTGTACTTACATCCACCACTTCCTTGAAGTTCATTCTACACACAAACCACTGTTTAAAGATAAATTGCTTTGTGTACTTTATATCTCTCTTGTCTCACCTTAATATTCCACCCCCCCCCCCCCCCCCCCACCACCACCAAGTTTTGAAATCCCTGATCTTAGGAAAAAGACAACTACCATTTGCTCATTATTTTATAAACTTCTATAAGTTTACTTCACCAGCCTTTTGTTTTCCAGACCCAGCAACATAATGGTAAATTTCTTTTGAACCGGCTCCAGCTTAATCACATCCTTCCTATAATGGAGTGACCAGAACTGAACACAGTATTCCAGAAGAGTCCTCACCAAGGTCCTTTACAACCTCAACAGGACTTCCCAATTCCTCTGCTCAAAGCACTGAGCAACGAAGGCAAATGTGCCAGAACCTTTTTAACCACCCTGTCTGTGATGCAAGCTTCAAAGAAATATGTGCCTGCAGCCCTAGGATTCCCTGTTCTGCAACACCACCCAAGGCCCTACCATTAATTGTATATACCCTACCCCTGTTTGTTATACTAAATGTAATACCTCTTATTTATCCAGATTGAACTCCATCTGCTGTTTTTCAGTCCATTGACCCATTTGATCAAGATCCCTTTGTAATCTTAGAAAACCTTCTTTACTGTCTACTATAACACCAAAATTGGTGGCATCTGCAAACTTACTAACCACACCTTCTATACTCTCATCAAAATCATTTATATAAATGACAAACTAAAGAGGACCAGAATTTCATGGGGTTCTTTTGGAGAAGAATTAGACGGCCTTCTGCTATTCTAACCAACATTCCTGCTAACCTTAAAAACTAAGACTGTGTGGATATTTGTTTCATTGTTGTTTGTGGGAAAATGGCTGCAGTTCTTAGAGGACGTGATTGTGTAGTGATATTGTTACTGGACTAGTAGTGGCAATGTTCTGGCAAGTAGGGTTCAAATTCCAGCACAACCAATGTTTGAATTTAAAATTCCTTTTTAAAAAAAATCGAGTGAAAACTTTAAAAATTACCATGGAACCATAGTTGATTATTGTAAAAAATCCACCTGGTCATGAATGTCTTTTAGTGAAGACAACCCCCACATTACCTCAGACATACTGCAACAGGGTCAACTCAACTACCTTCTTAATGGGTTGCTTGGCCATTTGAGTTGTATCAAAGTCTCAAAAGGAATGAAACTGAACAGACCAACTGGCATTGATTTTGGAAATGATGCCCAAGTATATCTTGTACACAAAAACAGAATAAAATTCAAAAGCTCCAGTCTTCTCTTGAACCAGCAATAAAATGATGCAAGGTGTCATCAATAGTGCTACAAAACACCATCTGCCCAACGATGCAGTGTTTATTCCATCAGAGCCATTTAGAGTGGTACTCCAAACATGGACAAAAGAGCTAAAGCTAGAGGTTAAATGAGAGTGACGGCCCTTGGCATCAAGCCACATTTGATAGACATTGACACTGAGGAACCATAGCAGAAGTAAAGTCAATGGAAATCAGGGGAAACATGCTGTTGCCTGAAGTCATGTCTAGCTCAAACTGAAATGTTGTGGTTGAAAGGTCAGTCTCAGGACTTCCCTGCAGGAGTTCCTCAGTATAGAATCCTAGATCCCATCATCGCAAGCTGCTTCGACAGTGACCTAATCTGTGTCATAAAGGTCAGAAGTGGAAATGCTCACTAATCATTGCGGTGTTCAGCACTATTCGTGACTCCTTAGATACAGAAGCAATCGGTGTCCAAATGCAATAAGGTTGGGAAAATATCCAAGCTTGTGCTAACATAGTGCTAGGCAATGAATCTCCCACAAGTGAGAATCCAGCCATTAGTCCACGACATTGCCCTCACCAAATCCCCACTATCAATAGCCTTGGGTTATCATTGACCAGAAACCAAACTTGATGAACTATCTAAAAACTGATATGGAGGTGCCAATGTTGGACTGGGGAGAACAAAGTTAAAAATCACAGTACCAGCTTGTAGTTCAACACGTTTATTTGGAAGTTCAAGCTTTCGGAGCACTGCTCCCTTCATCAGATAGCTAGAGGGGCAAGATCATAGGGCAGAATTTATAGTAAAAGATCAAAAAGTGTCATACAACTGATGTGATGTATTGAACAAACCAAGATTGCTATTAAGTTTTTAAATCACTTAGAATGGGAATGCAGGTTTCGAATTATTAATTTGTAAATCTCAACTTCTTTCAAGTCACAGTCCTGTGATAATTTAAGGTTTTATCAGTATAAAAAAAGGTGACATCTCAGCTCAGACAATGCATTAAAGGTGAGAGGTTGGAGTCTGTCTGTATTCCAACCTTGAGTCAGAGGGAAAGAATGTGTGTATGTGCGTGCATACTTGACAGTGTGTGTCCATGTGCATGCGAGAGAGAATAAGCATATACTCACATGCACACCCTCTCACAGGCATGTACTCAATCACACTCACGCACACTGTCAAGTGTGCACACGCACACACACGTCTATGGGGTGAATTTGCATTTGCAGATAATTTTTGAACAAAATAGAATGTATATAATCTGTAGGCAGTCAGAGAGTCAGAGATATATAGCCCGGAAACAGATCCTTCGGTCCAACTCATCATGCCGACCAGATATCTTAACCTAATCTTAATCCATTTGCCTGCACTTGGCCCATATTCCTCTAAACCCTTCCTCTTCATATATGCAGCTAGATGCCTTTTAAAATGCTGTAATTGTACAAGCCTCCACCACTTCCTCTGGCAGCTTACTGCATACACGTCCCATCCTCTGCCTGAAAACTTTGCCCCTTAGGTGTCTTTTATATCTTTCCCCTTTCATCCTAAACCTATGCCCTCTAGTTCTGAACTACCCCCACCCCAGGGGACAGACCTTGTCTATTTATCCTATCCATGCCCCTCATGATTTTATAAGCCTCTCTAAAGTCACCTCTCAGCCTCCGATGCTCCAAGGAGAACAGCCCCAGCCTGTTCAGCCTCTCCCTATAGCTCAAATCCTCCAACCCTGGCAACATCCTTGTAAATCTTTTCTGAACCCTTTCAAGCTTCACAACATCCTTCCAATAGGAAAGTGACCAGAATTTTATGCAATATTCCAAAAGTGGCCTAACCAATGTCCTGTACACTGCAACATGACCTCCCAACTCCGATACTCAATGTTCTGACAAATAAAGGAAACATACCAAACACTTTCTTCACAATCCTTGTGACATTTTATAAATTCCCACTTTGGAATTCGAACCAGTCTGACTCAAGGTTGGGACACAGACAGACTCTAATCTCACACTTTTAATGCACTGCTCGAGTGGAGATGTCACTTTTTTTGTAAGTATTTTTACTGAAAAGAAAAACATGAGTTTTCTTTTACAAAATTAAGACAAAAATAGTGTAACCACTTTACAGTATAATAACAGCATCAACATAACATTAAGAAAACTAACTAATTAATCTACTCTACAAACCACCAAATACAAAATAAGATATAAGAAAGAAGACTCTATATATAAAAAATAGACCACAGTATTGTACATTACTAATAACAAAAAAGGTAAATAAATAAATATGCATTCAAAATAAAATTATATCAAGTCATAACAAAACCCGTATTTATATGGGATTCTTCCTCCCAGTGGCCCCCCGAACCAACAAACACCACCCTCATGGCTAAACAAAGGCCTTAGGCAGTATGGGCAATACATCTGCATCGGTGTATTCAAAAAGGGCCGCCATGTATTATAAAATAATTCCTTTTATTGATGCACTATATTCGTAAGGAAGTCCAGGGGAATATATTCCATAACCATCCTATGCAAATTTGAAAGTGCAGAGGGAACTTTCCGATACCCAACGTCCTAAAATGTTTTCCTCGCACAAAAGGAAAAGATAGTAAATAGTTTCTCCCCATATGCATCTAGAGAAGGAAAATTTGGAAAGCCCAAAAGGAGAGACACCGGGTCCAACCCGATCTCCATTCCCAAAATCTTTGCCAAGGCACGCGCTACACTGTCCCAATGTCTACGAATCTGATGGCGTGTCCACAAACAATGAGTGAGAGCACCAACTTCTATTTTACATTTTGGTCACATTAGGGATGCTTCAGCCTTGAACTTTGCAAGCCGCTCTGGTGCCATATGAGCCCTATGAAGTATCTTCAATTGAATAGCCTGAGCTCTATTATAGATAGAGATCTTCCTGGCATTTTCCCAGATATCCTTCCACATCTCTAAGGAGATTTCCATCCCTAATTCTGGAGTCCAGTTTTATATAACCATTCCATGTCCTTCGATACCTTATTATCTAGCGAGTGGTAGAGAGTACTGACCGAGGGTGCACCATCGGCCGAAGAACTCTCCTTTCCATATCTGATTTGTATGGATTAGTCATCAATGTGGTCCTTTTTTTGTATGAAATCTCATACTTGAAAATATCGAAAAAGGTCCTTGCAGCCCGAACTTCTGACGCAACTGTTCAAAAGACATCATGATCTCCCCATCGAACAGATCTCCCAAACAGGAGATGCCTCTGGACTCCTAAGTTTTAAATCCAACATCAGTCAAGTCTGGCTGAAATCCCAATGTTCCCACTATAGGAGTAAAAGGGGAGTATTTTGTAAGTTACTCTCATCTTGTCGTATGACCTGCTGTGCTTTTCCAGCACCACTCTGATTTAAACCCTGGTTTCTAGCATCTGCAGTCCTCACTTTTCCGGTCGTATCATCCTCCAAGCTTTGTTTGTATTTAGCACAATCGGGTTTCTACAATGATCCGTAATAACTCTTACCTTATCCATAAATAATACAGTGATGAGGGGACATTTTGTTTGGGAAGCATCAATAACCAACCAAATTGATTGTGGATCACAAGAGAACCAATCAGCCACATGGGATAACAGAAAACTCAGTCGGTACTTTCTGAAATCCTGAAAATCTAGACCTTGTGGGAGCTGCAACTTATCTAATTTAATAAGAGGCTGTCTATAATTCCAAATAAAGGAGCCAAGCCAACCATAAAGCTTACGCAGCACCTATCTCAGCAATATCAAAGGAAACATTCTCATGGGATATAATAGGTGAGGGAGAATATTCATCTTGACCAAAGCTATTCTTCCTAGCCAGGATATTGGCAGATCTTCCCAGCGTTGGAGGTCCTGCCTTATTTTCTCCAATAAATGCACATAATTAGCTTTACATAGCTGACCAAATACTGGGGTAATAAAGCTACCTAAATAGAGAAACCTCCCAGTTACTACCAAAAGGGGAAGCGGGATCCATCCGCAAGATTAGATATGCTGGTAAGACCTCCTAATGGCATGGCCTCTGATTTCATAAAGTTAATTTTGTAACCTGAGAACATACCAAATAAGTTAATCACTTGAATTAATCAGGGCACAGATATCGATGGATCATTTAAGAAAAGGACATCGTCCGCATAAAGAGTGATTTTATGCTTCCCTGATCCTACCTCCGGGGCCATTATATCATGGTCAGTTCGGATAACTTCCGCTAGTGGTTCAATCACTAGTGTAAATAGTAGTGGAGAGAGAGGGCATTCTTGACAACCACTTCTATCCAATCTTATGCCGTTGGTAATCACCGCTGCTTTCGGGTCGTGATATAATATTGTGACCCACTTGGTAAAGACCTCTCCAATGCCAAACTGTTCCATTGTATAAAAAAAGATATGGCCATTTAACCTGATCGAATGCCTCCTCTGATGACTAATCCTGATATTGCTCTCTGCTGGCAGACTTGTACCATGTTTAACACTCTTCGGATATTATTAGTAGATCTGCGACCCTTAATAAACCCAGTCTGATCCTCTTATAATAAATGGTAAGACTCTCCCCAGTCTTAATGCCAACATTTTTGAGAGAATTTTAAAGTCCACATTCAGTAAGGAGATAAGGAGATGGGTCTGTACGAAGTAGAGTCATCTGGGGCTTTTCCTTTCTTAAGAGAGAGAGATATTTGTTTCTCTCAGGGAGGGTGGGAGACTAACCTGACTATGTGAATAATTTTATTTATAGAACTCGGCCTGAAATCAGTCTGGTCTGGGCGCTTTACCGCTCTGGAGCGACCTCACCACTTCGTGAAGTTCCTGGATTGTCCAGGGTGGGGTGGGGGCCTTCAAAAGCGACACCTGCACTGAGGTTAAGCCCGAGATGACCAGATTTTTAAAACAAGACTCTATCTTCCTCACTCTATCCTCACAGCTCTCCGACTTATACTCCGAAGTAGAACTTTCTAAAAGCTGCATTGATCTTTTTAGGATCACAGGTCAGGGTACCAGCACCTTCTTTAATAGACTTAACGGATGGGGGAGCCTTTTTCTTTCTGGCAAGGTATGCTAGATACTTGCCTGGCTTATTGCCATGTTCAAATAATCTCTGCTTCGCAAATAGTATCTCCCTCTTTACTATTTGAGTAAGTGTGGTATTCAAAGTAGCCCGGAGGGCTGTAATCTGCTGTAATTTAGTAATGGCCGATCAACATATGCTGTCTCAGCTGCCTTCAGGCGAGCCTCGAGCAGACGCTGTTGTTCTCCCTTTCGCCTTTTCCGGATTGCAGAATCTGAGATAACTAAGCCATGCACATATGCCTTAGCAGTCTCCCACAGCACCGATGGGTTACTGGCCATACCTCAGTTGATGCCCCAGAAAGTTTTAAACTCCTGTGAGAAATATGCTATGAACGGACGATCCTTCAATAGGAAAGGGTCCATACGCCAATGTCGTGAACCCATCTTGTCATCACTAGTCTTGGCCTCCATATACACTGCTGCGTGGTTGGAAATAGTTATATTCCCCATTTTACAAGACAATATCGAATTCAGAAAGGCTGAGGGGACAAAAGTCAATGATTCTGGTATGGTGCTTGTGTGGGTTAGAAAAAGTAAAATCTCTAACCTCAGGGTAAAGATATCTCCACACATCTACCAGCCCCAACTCCCTATTCAGATCAGCCAACTGCCTTGATTTCAGAGATATACCCGCACAGCTCCTAGGTATCCTGTCCACCTCAGGGTCATTAATATAATTATAGGGGAGATTTTAATTGTGTGACGCACCCTGAGAGCCATCAACGTGGAGAGCGCATCTGTTACAAATTTAAAAGGATGTGCCGAGGGGGCAATATACATTCACAATCCCGTACTCCTCTCCTTACATTAGGGCTTTAAGTAATATATACTGTCCGAATTCATCTTTTATCTGGCTTAGCATTTGGAAGGGAAGATTCTTCTAGATAAGAATGGCCACTCCCCTACTTTTTGAGCTAAAAGGTGAAAAGAACATCTGACCAAATCCTCCCTGCCGCAGCTTCAGATGCCCCTCATCAAGTAGATGTGCCTCCTGTAAAAGGGCTACATCAACCCTCTGCGTTTTAAGACTTGATAGTTTTGTTTTCCTTTTAATTGGCTAGTGGCTCCCTTTGACATTCCAGGGGCATCATTTAAATAAATGACTAGCCATGATCGCTCATGGAAGTCCAAGACTCCTAGGAGGAAAAACCCCACTCAAAAATCATTGAGTAAAGACTATAAACAATTCACATAAATTTAAAAATACAACCTTTAAAACAACTAAATAAAGACTCGTAGTAAAAACATAAGACATAAGGCACTCCTTCCTTCCTGTAACACTTCCCAGCTAGAGCCTTGCCCTCAGCCCAGACATTACAAAGTAAGATAAAGAAATGCCAATGTCTTAATACAAAAATTAGATATGGGCAACCTCTGCAGGTAAGACCCCTGTGGCGTGCGGGGGGGGGGGGCGGGGGAATAAGAGCCTGCCTGTTGCAAACTCCATGATCCTTTACCTTTAGTCATTTTAAAATGTATAAAACTGCTAAAGCTTGATGCAGAATGACTGCAGCTGCTGGGGAAAAAGCTATTTTTAATGGTTTAAAAAGTGAGGGGAGGGTAAGTACCCCACTTTGCCTGGGTCCTGTGCAGAGCTCAGCTCAGCAGACTCAGACCCATGGGATCGCTGCCACCCAGAATCCACCCCCCCCTCCCCAAGATGTCACTTTTAAAAAAAACTGATAAAAAGTTAAATTATCAAAGGACTATGACTTGAAAGAAGTTCTGGGATTTACATATTAAATCAATCAAAACTTGCATTCTCATTCTATATGATTAAAGACTTAACAGCAATCCAGGTTTGTTCAATACATCGCATCAGTTGTATTACACTTTGATCTTTTACTATAAATTCTGTGTCCTATGACCCTGCCACACCTGACAAAGGAGCAGTGCTCCAAAAGCTTATACTTTCAAATAAACCTGATGGATTATAACCTGGTGTTGTATGATTTTTAACTTCATCTAAATACTGTAGCTACAATATCAGGTTGGAGGTTAAGAATAATTCACCTCCTGACTCACCAAAGCCTGTCCACCATCTACAAGGCACAAGTCAGGAGTGGGAAATGTGTTGCTGGAAAAGCGCAGCAGGTCAGGCAGCATCCAGGGAACAGGAGAATCGATGTTTCGGGCATAAGCCCTTCTTCAGGAAGTCAGGAGTGTAATGGAATACTTCCCCACTTGCTTGAATGAGTGCAGCTCTGACAACGCAGAAAAACTTGACACCAACCAGGACAATGCAACTCATTTAACTGACACCACATCAACAAACATTCATCTGTAATATCTTAGCGGCAGTAGTGTGCACCATTTAAGAGAGACCTACTGCTGATATTTACCAAGGATCCTTGGACAGCACCTTCCAAACAAGCAATCATTGCCATCTAGAAGAGCAAAAGCAGCAGATGTGTGAGAACATCACCTGAAAGTTTTCCTTTAAGCCACTCACCACGCTGACTTGGAAGTATATTGCCATTCCTTTGCTACCACTGGGTGAAACTCCTGGCACTCCATACTAAACAGCAATGCAGTTGCACCTACACAAAATGTACAGTCGTAGTTCAAGGCAATGGCTCACTGCTACCTTTTTTAGGAAGACCAGGAATAGGCAATAAACTGCTGGCCCAGCTAGCAAATCTCAAGTCCTCCAAATGAATTTAAAACATAACAGGTCTTTAGTTCCCTAAAGCTATTCTGGTGAATTCTGATGAACGATCAGGGATCTGTAATGTTGACCTGGATTTTTCAATAAGTCAGGGTAACTTGGTAGCTCTTTAAAATGCCAGACGACCCCAATTTCAGGATTTCTAATTTTTGGGAATGCCTTTTCGGGATTGAACGCTGGTTCGGTCGTGAAACTGACCAGGCGTGTCTTGGTCCATCACAAGTTTTAGAGTTGTGCCACTTTTTTCTTAAAAATAGTATGGCTCCCATCGTACCTCAGAGTGGTTGTGGGCCATAGTCTACAAGAAGGAACCTTTTGAAAGTTATGCCTCCGCCGTATCTAATATACCCCCATTACTGCCATTGCTCCTCATGCCAGGCTGTGCCCTGGCACATCCCCATGTCAAGCTGTAGCACATCTATACCCACTCACCACAATATACTTACAGAAAATGTCTCCTATGTGATAAAAGGATATATATAAAAGCTTATTAAAAATGTTAAATCCACTCATCATTTTCTACTTACTACACACCAGTAAAATTGCCGATCATCTGGACTATTAGTTGCAGAAAATAAGTCAAACAAAATTCCTGGGTCAAACATAACTCAAAGTTACATACTCATTGTGTTCAGCTCTCCAAGTTCAATTTGTCTGCGGGTTTTCACCACATCAAATGGTAAAGTCAATACAGCTGCAATCTGAAAGAGATGATCATATTGGCAACATACTACTGCATTCACGCCTATTTTCATACAACTGAACAAGCAAAGTTTTAAATTATTTTGAGAAATTAGATATCAGGTTGTGACTGGTTGTCTTCTTCATAGATAAAAGGGAAGCTGTTGGAAATAAATCTGCTGCAAGGTACATACTCCCATCCCTCTACATATCCCACACTTTAGCCACTATGAAATACTTTGAACAGGCAGAATAATGGCTTTACTGTGGCCTTTCTACCCTACAATAAGGTGGCTTTGTGCACCAAACAAAAGGGCATAGAAATCCAACCAGCCTCTCACTATAATTGTGAAGTATTATTGTCTAACAAGGTGGCAGGGCCACAAAGTGTGGAACGAACACAAAATTTGGATGGGTCATTTGTGCCTGGAGAATGCTCAGTTCCTAGGGTATCATTACATCAAAATGTCCCTCCTACCTATCTCATTGGAGAATGTAATGTAACACATTACACTATCTTATAGAAGGTGCTAATGTAACATGTACTATTAAGAAGCTACGGGTCGGTTAGCCTGACCATGGTAAGATTTGAGAGTCCATTATCAAGGATGAGATTGCAGTGTACTTAAATATGCATGGTAAAAAGAGCCGAGTCAGCAGAGCTTCATCAAGGGGTCGTCATTGATGACAATGAAATTCTTTGAGCCAGTAACAAGCAAGTTAGATAAAGGAGAGCCAGCTCATGTGATCTGTTTGGATTTCCAAAAGGCCTTGGACAAGGTGCTGCACAGGAGATTGCTAAACAAGATAAGAGCCCCTGATGTTAGGGTCAAGAGACTAGTATGGATAGAAGATTGGCTGACTGTCAGAAGGCAGAGAGTGGAATAAAGGGATCATTTTCAGGATGGTAGGCAGTGACAAGTGAAGTTCTGCAGGAGTCCAAGTTGGAACCATAACCATATACATTAATCATCTGGACAAATGAACTGAGGACATTGTTGCTATGTTTGCAGATGACACAAAGATAGCTGAAGGGACAGGTAGTGTTAAGGAAGTGGGTGACTGCAGAAGGACTTGGACAGGTTAGGACAGTGGGCAAAGAAGTGACAGATGTGACACAATATGGGTATTGTGAGATTATGCACTTTAGTAGGAAGAATAGAACCATAGACTATTTTCTAAAAAGGGAAAGGCTTCAAAATCTAAAGCACAAAGGGACCTTAGTCCTAGTTCAGGACTCTCAAGGTTAGTATTTCGGTTTTGCTGGCAGTTAGAAAAGCAAATGCAATATTGGCATTCATTTCAGGGCGGTTAGAATACAAGAGCAGAAATGGACTGCTAAGCTCTGGGTAGACCACATTTGGAATATTCTGAGCAGTATTAGCTCATTGTCTAAGGAAGGATATAGAGGGGGTCCACAGGAAGTTTACAACAATGATCCTGAGAATAGAGGGGACTCTGGGTCTGTGCCTGATGGAATTTAGAAGGATGAGGGTGGGGGGGATCTATTTGAAACTTACAGAACACTGAGATGCCTGGATAGAGTGGACATGGAGAAGTTGTTTCCACTAGTCAGAGAGACCAGGACCAGAGGCCACAGCCTCAGAGTGAACGGACAACCCAGGAATTTCTTAAGCCAGAATTTGTGGAACCCACTGCCACAGAAGGCTGCAGAGGCCAAGTCATTAAGTGTATTTAAGACAGAGATAGACAGGTTCTTGGTGTAAGGGGATCAAGGGTTATGGGAGAAGGAAGGAGAATGGGTTTCAAAAACATAGCCATGATCAAATGGTAGACCAGACTCAATGGACTGAAATGCCTAATTCTCCTCTTACGGTCTTATACATTTCCTCAAGATTGGCAGTAGTAGTACATCCAAGCATAACATAGTCAAGAAAATAAAGAAACAACCAGAATATCCTAAAGCTGGTAACCAGAAGCTTAACTGAAAGTTATTCTAGGACAGGTGACAGTTAGATCTTTAGCCTTAAAACTAGTCCAGGGTCCAAATTACAAAATGTGTCTTTCCTCATATGGTGAATTCCATTTCAGGCATGCTATACTTCAGACATACTCCAAGGAAATTTTACCACACTATGTTTAGCACTGTAGATGTAACAGAATGCAGATTGCATCCAAACTACACAGACAGTTTAAATTTTAAAATCTAATTGCAACCTTTATTCTTTCAACTCATTATTCCAATTATAAATATTCTGATAACTTGCTGATATACTGCAAAAACGATATCACACTTGGATTCGCAGCAGCTTTGTAATGCACTGAGAGATGCAATGTCAGAACTGTTTATATGTGAGCAACTATATTTAACCTCCTCAGCATTGTTTTGAAGATGCAGAAGTTAAAACACAAGCTACATACCCCAACTTAGACCACCACACACTACAGAGTAATCTGACCTTTAAAGGATGAAATTTGGTCAGCAGTTTTAACACTACCTTCTGATATACGATGTTCAGTACCAATTTAAAATAAAAACAAGCTTTTTTTCTAGTTTAGTTAGGGATAGTTAAGTGGCAGCCAAGTACATAGATTTTGAGAAGATTTACTTCAAGGGTATTTGATTAGAAGTGTTTTCATTGGTGATGTTCAGAGCTGACCTTGAACAAAATTGAATACAATTTAGTAATCTCTGTAATATGACTTCTACTTGTAATGTGTGATGTAAGATATATTAAAATATATATAAATAATGTAACTTTAGAGGTTGGATTTTGAATAAGCTACATGAGAGATTTGGTCTGTGTGTTTGAGGGGGTTTAATAATTAACTTGTCAGTTTTTCTGAAGCCTTTTTAAAATAAAAACAGTATGAGAGAACCTTCTTGAAAGAGCAATAGTAAATTGTTTATGTTGGGAGAGTTTTACTAGCAGACAGTAAAATATTGAAGAGCACGAACTTGCTTTCAATTAGAAGAATCTGGAGTTTTTGTGCTCAAGAGAACCACCCACAGTTTATAAAGATTTTAGATTCAGTTCACAGAATATCTACTTGAAGTTGCTTATATGCAAGTTTCTTCTAGACAAAGGAGATGGTTTTGAAAAGTTAGGAAAATGGTTATCGCAGCATAAAGATTTTAGTTTTAAAACTCCAGACAAGAAGCATTTGTTTGAACCCCAAAGGGGTCATTCAAAGCTGAGAAAGTCTAAGCTCAATTATATGTCTATTGGAGGACGAGAAGACTATCAAACTTTCAAGATTGAAAGTTGAAAGAATCAATTCGGTAAAACCAATAATTGTGTTAGAGAAAGGATTTAACTGTAGTGTTTGAATACAGTAAAAGGTACAGTATTGAGATAAATGGCATATTGCACTTTTATTGTATTTGAAATCTTTCAAATGGACTCATATGTAAATCGCTTGGTTTATTCATTTTTATCTGGTTTTTGGATAATAAACCTGTTTTATTATTAAAACATGATCTGTAGTATTGCTTGCCTGTTTTCAATTAAAGGCTATGTTCTTAAATACAAGAAAAACGATCCAGCAAGTTAAACTTCAGTCTAGAATTGGAGTTCTCCAATTATAACATCAGCTGGGATCACAAATCTTGAATCGGATTCTGGTGCTATCTATAGAAAATCTTTATCATCCTGTAATGACGTCACCAAGCAAACTGTCATGAAGCATTTTCAGACAGCAAACCAGAAAGTAAAATGCCCTCATTGTCCTTCATTTCCTATCGTTTTACAATGCAATAAAAAGATGGGTCACACAAATGTGACGAAGGAAGCTATCATATTAAAGTTAATTATTATGATGTTATGGAAAATCTTTACCCTGATGTGGAATGCCAAATTCCCTAATATATAAACTAATTTTACAGGCTAGAGGGGTTACTCAGCAATAATTATGAATTGGAAGACATTAAAAACCAATTTAGACTTCATTCATCAAGTTTTTTTATTTTGTGCATTGAGTGGGTTTAGCAGCAAATTTGAAGCAAACATTTTACGGACAGCAACGTCTTTATTTATACACTAGCTTCACAACTGAAATGATGCCTAAATGGTGATAATTTTGCTGCCATTAAAATGGGAGAATCTAGGCCACTGGTCTTAAATGTTGTGCTTATGAATGATGAGACCATATCTATAAGATACAGTGCAATTTTACACATCCTGGTTCGGAATCTCAAACTTCAAATCAGCAATTTCAGCAGAAATACTAGATGAAGGGTGTAAAAAGATGTTTTGCTATTTATAAAAAGAGCACTTACTTTTTTTTTGTATTTTTGCTGTGGACTGAAATGGAAAATGAAGTTTTGAAAGCGAATTATTGTGCAATGGATTGCTGCACTTTTTAAAGTCAGGTTACTAACACTTATTGCAAGTTGCCTTTATACTGCTGCTAGAAAAGGTTAATAACAGACAAACTTGCACTAGGGGTGTACAAAGAAAGATTTGGCCAACCATGAATAGCTGATTGGTCTGTGGAGTGGTAACCAGTTGTC
The DNA here is from genome assembly GCF_037043375.1 of Chiloscyllium plagiosum. NCBI lineage: Eukaryota > Metazoa > Chordata > Chondrichthyes > Orectolobiformes > Hemiscylliidae > Chiloscyllium > Chiloscyllium plagiosum. The sequence continues at coordinate 79,140,491 of NW_028270143.1, forward strand.
GATGACAAAAGCTTTCTGCCTGCCAACAACTAACCCAAGTAACCAAAAATAAATAAGTAACCAAAAATAAATACACATGGCTGTGAATGATATGGTGGGGAACCTTTGAAAGAAGGTGATGTCTCTTTCTCTCTCTCTCTCTCTGCACTAAACAAAAATCTAAATCCTGAAGAAAGCCCAGTTGTTTTTCTTTATCAGTTGCTGTAAACTGGGGCTTTCAACCATTTACTGAGAGACTTTGTAATTTTGTGAACCAGTGATTCTGTGCCTCCTACAATAAGGCAAAAATATATAGAGAAGACAGACTCATTAATAGCAGTGTTCTGACAAGCTGCAAGATTAATTCAGTGAACGCTGTGGAAAGTGGTCCAATGAACTTCCTTCCAGTTTTTCCACTCCACCCACAACACCAAGGTCTTTCTGTCTGAATGTTTCTGAATGGAGTGTGCAGGGGCAAGTTTTATAAGGCAGTGAGCAATTTTAATGAATAGAGATGTATGTTAATTGTTAAAATTGTTTACCTGTAGCTAGAATCTTCATTTGTAATAAATAATAATTCTTGTTAAGTACAAAAACCTGGTCCATGCTTTCTTTTAGAATTTCTAACAGACAGGCAAATTGGGGAACTGTGTGAACATTGATAAATCTTCTAACTTTTGCAATGATGCCAGGAATAGCAAAACTTTATTTCCGGTGTAATATCCCAGTGAGGTGTGACATTAGGGATTACAGCGGTTATGGTACACAAGCAAGCCAATGTTCACATATTCCTGGTGCCTATCATTAAACACATTAATTCATTCTCCGAAGTCACAGAAAAGCAGAAAAAAGGATTTTGGGATGAAAGATATACAATTCTGAAACATTTACACAAGAGATTGAAAAAGATTGTGCTGAAATACGGTAATGGCACAGTAGATTTCCATAGATAAAATGGAACAATTATGATCAAGTAATGATAGTATGGACAACCTCTCAAACAACTTCAGTATTCAGATTGACATTTTCCATAAACATCCTTTCAGGATATCTCAGGTTTTCAAATTTCAAGAACAACATGCTAAAAGAAAATACCAAAACTCTTAAGTATTTCACTACAAAATTAAACTGATAATTCTCTGAGTATTAATGGGCATGGAAAATGTTTTATAGGATGTTATATTTTGTTATAGTTATTTATTATTTTAAATTTTTATATAATAAATATTTGTGTAAAGAGCAAATTTAATATTAACCACATTGCAAGAAAATCATGACCTTTAAAATGTTGAATTGTAAATAATTACAAAGACTTTGTTAGTACAGATTTGTGGAGAAAAACATTTGGTTTCAACTGGTCATCTAAAATGACCAATTGTACCCTTCACTTAATATTTACATAACTGGAATCAGACTTACTGCGCCTGATGTTGCTCCTGAGGAAAAACTGATCGTTAATGTAGGTTCATTCTTATTGTATTTCTTGCATAACTGGCTCTTCATCAGCTCATAATTAAACCAGTAAATTGCTGTGGGGGGACACAGTTGTATTAAAACTATTGCAAAGCTCACCATTTCCAGGCAACACACCTTCTCGTTACAAACCAATCATACACCCAACAAAGTGCACGCAGACTAATGTGGAAATCCATCAGTTATTTTTGATTCAGCAACCGTTTTCTTTTCAAGCATCTGCTCAATATAATTTAATTGCCAAGGAGAAATGAAAACATTGTGCAGTTACATTTGTAAATGGCCAACATTTCATTCTTACACTGCATTACTGATCTAGTAACTTATAATAAGCACCTCAGCAAACACAAGCAATGCTGTCATTTGTCTCAATTAGAAATCAAGTGCACTTTTTCCTGATAAAATAATAAAAGACCAGATTGAAAATGGATTTAATTAGTAGGCCTCGAGTGATACTGTAGCTAAATCAAAGTTAGAGCAATTAGAGGCAAGGCACAGAACAGAAGTGAGATTCTGCACAGAAAGAAAAATAAAAAGAATGTACTCTTCTTTCCAAAGTAACCTCAAGTGCGAGATCATACCTGACGAATGAAATGTGCCAAAAACACTGCCACCATATTGTGTATAGCTCATTGCATGGACTACCTGGACCATACGGTATATAACAAGTCTAACTGAGATCCATCAATACAGGATTAAGGGATGTTGCCATTAATTTTAATTCAAGACAATTTATTGCAAAAGAAGGAAAAAAAGAGAAAGTTAGACTTTCCTGTCCATGACTGACTCGTAACCCTGATCTTTTGTGGCTACTGCAGTCAATATTGTGGCGAGACCCTCCCAACTGTATGCCACTGTGACATTACCTCTGATAGGTCTTTCCTGCTGCTGAGACAGGACATACCTGGGGATGGCTAGATATTAATTTTAAGCTAAATTCAGTGTGAATGCCAGTCAGGTTATTACTTAATCGGACAGTGGGATAGCTCTCCCAATTTCTCACAAGTCCTCAAATGCTAGCATGGAGAACTTTACAGGATCAAAAGGGTTGTGTGCATCACCATTAATTCCAGTTCTTTGGTCAATGCTGACTGCTCAGTCTGGTTTCATATCTTTTATCAGACTTTGTAGTGATGAGGTGGAACTGAGTAGGTTACTAGACTATTTCAGAGGGCATTTATGGCTCAACTAAGTTGCTGTGAATCTAGAATCAGAGATGTACAACATGAAACAGACCTCTTGCCCAACTCATCCATTCCAACCAGATATTCTAACCTAATCTAGTCCCATTTGCCAGCATGTGGCCCATATTGCTCTTAAACCCTTCCTATTCATTTGCCACTCCAGATGTTTTTAAAATGTTGTCATTGTACCAGCCTCCACCACTTCCTCTGGCAGCTCATTCCATACATGTATTACCCTCTGTGTGAAAAGGTTGCTTCTTTGGTCCCTTTTAAATCTTTTCCCCTCTCAACTTGTGCCCTCTAGTTTTGAACTCTCCCACCCTGTCAAAAAGACCTTTGCTATTCACCCTATCCATGCCCCTCATGATTTTATAAATTTCTATTAGGTCACCCATCAGCCTCAGCTGCTCCAGGGAAAATAGCTCCAACCTATTCAGCTTCTCCCTATACCCGAAACCCTCCAAACTTGGCAACATGCTTATAAATCTTTTCTGAACTCTTTCAAGTCTCACAACATCATTCTATAGTAGAGAGACCAGAATTGCATGCAGTATTCCGTTAGTGGCCTAACCAATGTCCTGTATAGCTGCAACATGACCTCCCAACTTCTATACTCAATGAGTTGGCCGACCAGGTGAGGATAATAGATATTCCTTCTCCAAGATATTAGTGGACTAGATGGAATTTTATGGCAATTGTCAATGGCTTCCATTGTCATCACTAGACCAGCATTTTAAATCCAGATTTATGAATCAAACTCAAATTTAATTATTTGCAATGGTGGGATCAAATTTATGTCCATAGAGCTTTAGCCTCAGCCTCTAGACTATTAGCAAAGTGACTGGAATACAACTTCATTACCTCCCCAGATACCATTGTCCCTCTACTTCATACAAGTCAATTTAAAGATTGCACACTGTTCACAATAAATCCGTAGCATGCTCCTACATTAGTGAACAACCAAATCTCAAATTAACTTTACGTCAAAAGGTCGAAGAAAATCAAGCTCTTTGTTATCCATATTAAGAATAGCAAAAAAGTTACTGTAATTAAATTTAAATGGCTGACTATAATTAATACTAAATACATTCAAAATTAAATAAACTTGTCTGTCGAGTAGTGGTCTAAGGGCATGAATAGCTGTATAAATATCACCACCTAGCAAAGACAAAAGGATTGTGTAATAGTACATATCCCCATGCAACTAAGATAGAACAAAATAATAGAAGTCCTCTGTTCAATCGTGTGCCTCATTACCTTTACCCAAGTTTTGGATACACATAAATGCTGGTTTGTGGATCTGAGAGATGGTTCAGATACAGGAATGATTAATAATACTTAATCCAAGTAGTGTATTTAGTTTACATGAAAGGCATCCTATGTCTGTTATATCACAATTTATCAAACATCCCTCCACATATCCATGTTATCTGTGAGGAAATGCTCATCTAAATCCACTGCTTCTTAAGATTTTGGGAGAGGTACATCATGTGTGTGTCATGTACATACGTGCCTGTGTGTCGCATGTATAACAGAAAAGGTGGAGTATGATGGAAGCAACCAGGCCCAGAATGATTGTGAGGACGTATGAACACTTTCAACTTCTATTTGGTTACTTTATTGGTGAAAAAAAATTAACAAATATTCTTAATAGAGTAAATTGATGGGATAGATTGCAAAAAATGGATGTGGAAGCATCAAGCTTGATAAACGACTTTTCTCATCCCAACTCTTTCTTACATTGTACAAAGTCATGCTACCAAATAGCAGTAAAACAGTCCCTCAGGAAAGAAAATCACTTTCCCCTCAATAACCAGAATTCATACCCATTATCCTTAATTAAGGAGGTTTGTGGATGGTTGATTATGTTTGTTCCAATTGTAATTTGCCTTTGTTTACCATTTATATTTCTTGCAACAGAAAGGAATATCCATTTCTACAGCAATAATTTAAACAAATTAATTTGAAAGATTAAAGTTGTTTTGGTACTCAATACAAAGGTTTTTGTTACAAATATAGAAGCACAAAAAATAGGAGGAGTAGGCCATTTGTCCTTTCAGGCCTGTACTGCCATTCAAAATCAAGTCTCATCTTCCAATTCAGTACCCTGTTCTGGCTTTCTTCCCATATCCCTTGACCACTTTAGCCCTTACTGCCATATCTAACTCCTTGAAAATTCAATGTTTTGACCTCAACTATAGTCTCTAGCAGAGAATTTCACAGGCATAACCCATAATGTTAGACTGTGACCTCAGGTTATGGACTCCCCTTTCTGCATTTACCCTCTAGTCCCGTTAGGATTTTACAGGTTTTAATTTGATTTTCCAGGGTTTTAATTTGATTTTCCTTCATTCTTCTAAACACCAGTAAATATTAACCTCTCCAGTCTCTCTTCTTACATCAGTCCTGCCATTACAATTACTTAAAGGACACAGTCAATTTCCTGCTGTTTTATTTCTTTTTATCAAAAGACAAAAAAGATTACTAATAGGATTGAAAAAAATGTTTTTTAAATGAAAACAATTTATTTCTCCCACATCTGAATGTACTATTTTTTAGATAAGATTCTAATTAATCAAGGCAATTACAGGTCTAAGTAATTTAATACTTAAACTCAAATACCATAACAAAGTCAAAGGCAATATCTTTTACTGTATTAGACCCTTTGTGTTTAAATAGTAGCCAAAATAAATCAACCAGCATGGATTATGCTGATTTTTTTGGCTTCAAAAAGCCAAACTTTCTTAGTGACTTAGTCAACATTTATTTCTCAACCAATATCAGCATAATAGATTTTTGAACATTTATTTAAATTTGTTTGTGGGACCTTACTGTAATTGCTATTGTTATTCTAGCTGAATGCAATTGTCTGTGAGGGATCAAATCTCTAAATGCAAAGGCTTGGTTTTTCATATATTATGACAAAATGATAATTATAATCTGCATATTCAAAGCTATGAAAGTTTAGGAAACCTCAAATTTCAGTTGCAGAAATGTTATACTCTGATCATGCCTTCCCCCAAGCACTACCTTTATTAAAATGTCTTTTTGGTCAGCCAGAAGGCATTATTTCATCTCCTCCATGGTTTCATTGCTAACGTACGTCATTGCAAGGAGTGGGGCTAAGAAATCAATGAGTGCAAGAGGGCATGGTGAGAATCAGGACGATACAACATAGACACAGAAGTATAAGAAATAGATTCAAGAAATGCATTTTCTCGTCTTTAAAGGCATTAATAGGAATAGGGAAAGAATTAGACTATGGCATTGAAGTAAAGGATGAGCTATGATTTTACCAAATGGCAGGACAGACCCAAAGGGCCGAATGGCCAAATTCTGTTTCTTGTTTCTATGTTAATCACACGGTACAGAAGAGGCCCTTCAGCATAGCAAGGCTGCACCAACAAAAGCTACAAGAAATCTACACTACTTCCACTTTTCAGCACTTGGCCTACAGCCTAGAATGCTAGGACATTTCAAGTGCTCGTGTAAGTACTTTGCAAAGGTTGTGAGGTTACCCACCTCAACTCCTTTCCAGACAGTACATTCCAGATTCCCTCTACCCCAGGTGAAAAATGTTTTCCTTAAATCCCCTCTAAACCTCCTGCCTTTCATCTTAAATTTGTGCCCTATTACTGACCCTTCAAATAGGGAGAACAACTGCCTTCCATCCAGCCTGTCCATGCACTTCAATTTGGTACCCTCTCAACCTTCTCTGCTCTAAATCAAACAAACTGAACTTGTACAGCCTCTCTTCGCTCTTGCAATGGGCATGGTACCTGGTAATAATTTGTGCATGCAGCCAGCAAGCCCACGCTATCAAATGAATGTGTACCCACTGGGATAGGAAGAGTCAAAAACTAAGGCAGCCAACACCTTTTAAAGGTGAAGTGCTTTCAGATAAAGATTATAGAACAAGCGAAAGAAGAAAACGGCCGGAGGAGCAGACATCAAAATTCTCTAATGCGTTTCTGAAAGTTTGGAACAGGAAAAAGGGGGGGTAGACTGTTGTAAGTCAATGGCAAGAGCACAAAAAACATAGCTACAACATAAGGAAAGAGATTTAATTCTTTAACCAAACTTGGTTTAGATGAGAAAATTGCTGAATTACTTTTAAGGCAAATTTCCAATCAACTACTTTATAACAGATTTTACCAGAAGCATTAATTCTTGGAGCAGTTGGTAGTCGCAAATGGCTTTCATTAGACTAACCTGAGAATGGCACATCTCTGAGCACTGTGGGTCCCCAGCCCCTCCAGAGAGAAAGCCATCCATCTTGCGCTACTGCGATCTTAACAACACTACCCAGTTCTCTATACGTCAGCTTACGAGACTGGCTTTTTGTTCTGATTAGCTCCAAGGGACTTATGACAGTTACTGCACCCACTGAAACACAAGTAAGCACAAAGATTAGGAAAATACAATCATTATATTATATAAAATCAGGAGTATTAAAAAGGCAAAGTTGTCATAATCCCAAAGGACCACAGGGCAGCTGTTTTAGAGAGATTTGAAACCACTGATTATAAGACAATTACTATTATTTTACTGTCTCCACCCTGGTTTTTGTGTTAATTGGAGTTAGGCAGTACTACTACTTTACATACAAATTGTCAGATATTAGGTAGCATTCCTATATAAGTATATAGAATTGATTTAAGTATATATGTACGTTGGTTTTAACACTGGGGGATACAGTTGAATTAAAGAAATGAATGTGCAAATAATGGGATAGAATGTAACCATAAAATATTACATCTAATAGGAATGTAGCACGTGTCAGAAACAGCACTATTAAAAAAATGTAATTTCCTACTGAAGTAGATATAGATAAAAAATATTAAAAGCACCTGATTTTACAGCAAAATCAAATTGAAACTTTAAATGTTTCAATATAGAATCATAGAGATGTACAGCACGGAAACAGACCCTTCGGTCCAACCCATTCATGCCGATCAGATATTCCAACCCGATCTAGTCCCAACCTGCCAGCACCCGGCCCATGTCCCTCCAAACCCTTCCTATTCATATACCCATCCAAATGCCTTTTAAATGTTGCAATTGTACTAGCCTCCACCACTTCCTCTGGCAGCCTCATGATTTTATAAACCTCTATAAGGTCACCCATCAGCCTCCGACACTCCAAAGAAACAGCCCTAGACTTATACCACGATATTTTATGTCAAGCTGAAGTATATACTTTGTAAATGCAACAGATGCTTTTGATGCATCAGTTAGGACAAATAACCTTCAATCTGTCATGGTTAAATGATTCAGAAACCCCTCTTTTTGAGATGGTCCCCAATTGAAACAGAGATCAAGTCCAAATGGGGTGGTTAAACAAATTCCCTAATTGTTTCACGAGACTTCTGATAAAGTACCCCTATTTTGGTTGCTAAAGAAATGGAAGCAGATTGGAAAAAAAAAATCAAACATAAGGTGAGATGGTCAAGTTTCATTCAGTAGCACAGATAGAATGTAAAGAGCTATGACAGCAGTACAGGTAGAGCCAGAGCTTCCCATACAATGTACTGGGATATAACGTAGTGATTAGACAAATGCAATTCTGGGGAAACCTAGACATTGAGATGATTGTGAACTGACATAAGGCGGTTCTGCTAAGTGACTATTTTGGTGATAACCATATTCCACAAACTTGTATAGAGTGATGATGGTGTCAGAGGTGACTCAATTACTTGGATACTAGACAAAATTTTAAACAGACCAAAATCTATTGGGTAATTAGGCAGAAAAGTACAGTGGAACTATCCAAAGTAACCAATTCTAATTCACTTTCATGGTGACTCCTCAGGAGCATCAGAAGTTGTTGTTTCTGAAACAATTCCCATGTAGCTCCTTGTTGCAGAATTTCCCTGATGTGCATTTTCTTTGTCTGTGTGGTCTCTGATGACTTACCAAATAGGAGATTTGTCTAATCATCTGAGATCCAGCACTATAATTAAAATTTAATCTATGAACTTTACAATGACCAAACTTTGCCAATGCCTGCCACCCTGTGGAGTTTTCTTGGTCTGATGTCCAATTAGTGAAATCCTCATATCTCTAATTCTAACATTAATCATTTGTAGAACTGCTGTGCAAACAACGTTCTAGACATTGCCCATGAGAATATGAAAGCATACAAGGATAAGCCAAGAATATAATATTTCCAAGAAATCATCCTTTTGTAACTTAGTTAATTGAGCAGCATTTAAGCTAGGTGACGTACACAAAATGCATAATTTTGTTAAAATCAACAGCAACAGAACACATTAAAACAAGTTAATTGTTAATTATTTAACAAGTATCCTTATCAAGCTAGGTTACATTCCAAGGTCATAAGAAGAAGAAGAAATAGGCTATTCAATCCAGCAAGTCTGTTCTGCCACTTTTCTGCCCTATCTCAACTCCTAATTCCAAAACGGATTAAAAATCTGTCTGTCTCATTATACTTAAAGAATCAGCCTTCACAACCTTGTGCAGTTAACAATTCCAAAATGCGACTATACTCAACAAATGTTAATCTGTCTTAAATGGGCAATGCTTTATCAGAGATTATGCTTTTTGGACCAAGATTCTCCCATAAGGGGAAACAATCTCTTCCCAACTACCTGGTAAAACTCCCTACAGATCTTGTATGTTTCAATAAAGGTCTCTTCCCATTCTTCGGAACTTCAAGGAGTACAAGCCCAACCACTCAACCTCTCCTCATAAGAAAATCCGCCAGAGCCTGACTCAACCTTCTCTGGACTGACTCTCAGACAAGGGAAGCAAAGCTACTCACAGTATTCCAGCTGTTGTCTGACTAGTGCCTTGTACAGGCCTCATTCCCATTTGCCCTCACTATTGCCGGTTGAACTCCATAGAATCATCGAATCCTACAGCACGGAAACAGGCCATTTGGCCCAACAATACCACACCGATCCACCAAACAGTAACCCATCCAGACCAATTCTCCTACCTTATTACTCTAAATCTACCCCGACAAATGTACCTGAACACATCCCTGAGCACTATGGGCAATATAGCGTGGCCAATTCACCTAACCTATATATCTTTGGGCTGTGGGAGGAAACTAGAGTACCCAGAGGTGCACAGTCACCTAAGACTGGAATCAAACCCGGGTCCCTGGCGCTGTGAGGCAGCAGTGCTAACCCCTAAACCACCATGCCATCCTTGTGTGCTAGCTTTTTGTTATTCATGCACAAGGAGCTGTGAATCCATATGTGCCACAGCTTTCAGCTCTTTTACCCATTCTGCCAAAGTGCATAATCTCACATTTTCTCACATTATATTCCATTTGCCAAATGTTTACCACACTAACTTAAACAGTCTGTATCCCTCTGTCCACTCATGTCATCCTGTCTACTTGTCTTTGCACCTACTTGTGTTAACTGTAAACATTCACTTTCCTCATCCAAGTCATTAAAGATATTACAAATAATTGTGGTCCCAACACTTATTCCGGTGACATTCCACTAGTCACAGGTTGCTAAACTGACAATACCCTCTTTATTCCAACTTGGTCATCTGTTCTGGAGAAGGGTCACTGGACTTGAAATATAAACTCTGCCTTCCCACCACATAGGCTGCCAGACCTGCTGAACTTTTCCAATAATTTCTGTTTTTGTTTCAGATTTCCAGCTCCTGCAGTTCTTTTGACTTTGTCATTTATTAGTTAGCCAATTCTCTATCCACGTTAATATACTAACTCTAACACCATGTTATATCTACCTACAGTCAGAGAGGTACAGCACGGAAACCATGGGCGGCACGGTGGCACAGTAGTTAGCACTGCTGCCTCACAGCGCCGGAGACCCGGGTTCAATTCCCGCCTCAGGCGACTGACTGTGTGGAGTTTGCACGTTCTCCCCGTGTCTGCGTGGGTTTTCTCCGGGTGCTCCGGTTTCCTCCCACAACCCAAAGATATGCAGGTCAGGTGAATTGGCCATGCTAAATTGCCCGTAGTGTTAGGTAAGGGGTAAATGTAGGGGTATGGGTGGGTTGCGCTTCGGCGGGTCGGTGTGGACTTGTTGGGCCAAAGGGCCTGTTTCCACACTGTAATGTAATGTAATGTAATGTAAAAAAAAACAGACCCTTTGGTCCTGTTCCCCTTTATCTATCTTGTTTGTTACTTCCTCAAAGAGCTGTAGTAAATTTATTAGGAATAATTTCTGAATGAATCGATGCTGACTCTGCTCAAAATAAATTATGCATTTCTACATGATCCGCTACTTCATCCTTTATAACGGATTCCAACACTGGAGTGTAGGAGGTTGAAAGATGACCTCACAGAAGTTTATAAAATAATGAGGTATAGATAGGGTTAACAGTAGTTGTCTTTTCCCTAGGATGGGGTATTTCAAGACAAGGGCCACATTTTTAAGGTGAGAGGTGGGAGACTTAAAACAAAAAGTGGCAAATGCTGTTTTTACACACAGAGGGTAGTTCACATGTGGAATGAACTTCTTGAGGAAGTGGTGGATGTGGGTACAATTACAATATTTATTTGGATAAGTACATGAATAAGAAAGGTTTGGAGTGACATGGGCCAGAAGCAGGCAGGTGGGACTACTTCAGTTTGGGATTACGTTTCGCATGGATTGGTTGGACCAAAGGGTCTGTTTCCATGCTGTAGGACTTTGGCTCTGTGAGGCTACCTGGCTCAGTTACTTATTTATTTTTGTCTCTCTCCCTTTTTCAGTCAGCATATTATATATACAGTTTCCGGTTCTCTCAGACCTTTCCTGAACATAATTATTCATGGAACATTATTGCTCTTCCTACAAGTTCATCCACCATCTCTGTGGGCTATAACTTTTACATTCCTAAGATGCAGTTGACACGATCCAAGGGACTTATCAACTTTTAGGCCTATTAGTTTCCCTAGTACTTTATTTCTAATAATAGTTATTGTGTTTATTGCCTCTCCATTGCGCCCCCCCCCACCCCCCATTCCCGACCCACCCTGTCCCCCCGAATATTTAGTATTTTTGGAATACTTTAAGTGTCCTCTACTAGGAAGACTTGTGCAAATATTTACTCAACTCCTCTGACATTATTCATTTCCCAGGCTTGTTCTCTAAGGGGCTTAAGTTCACTGAGGGCCTAAATAAAAGAGCTGTTACTGTTTTATATTATTGCCAGTTTTCACTCATTTCTTTTGGATGATTCCTTGTTGGCTTTAAAATTTTATTAATCTACTGGTTTAACCACTAATCTTTGTCACACTATATGTGTTTTTATTTTTCAGTTTGATACTTCCCTGAACACTCCAGCTTATCCCCTTAGACTCCTTCTGCCTTAATGGCACATACTTTTGCTGTGAATCGTGAAGTGTTTTCTTACATGTTTGGCATTGTTCCTCAATCATCTTTTTTACTAAACTTCCTTCCCAGTCTACTTGAGCCAACTCATCCCTCATCCCTACATAATTACCTTTATTTAGGTTTAGCAATGTTGTTTCTGATCCAAGTTTCTCAAATCGAATCATTTGAATTCTATCATTTTATGGACATTATTCCCTAGGGGAGCACTTACTTGGAAATCATTTATTAAACCAGCCTCATTGAGGGTTTTCAGATCCCTAGTTGGATCCACAACATATTGTTATATGAAAGAGCTCCGAATACTTTGATTCTTACTCATCGCTACCTTTGATACTTTGATTTGGCTGATCTATATTATGATTAAAGTCCCCCATGTACTACCTTGTTTTTAAAAATATGCCTTATCTTCTGATTTGTTCTCTGTCCTACAGAACATACACTGTTAGAGGCCTATTGTCCATTCAGATTGGTGACTTCTTCCCCTTGTTGTTTCTCACCTTCATCCATTGATTCTACATTATCCTCTTTCTTGTGATCATACTTATCCATCTCTTACTAACAAAGCTACATCACTACCCTTCCATTCCTATCTGTCCTTTCAAAAAGTAATATATCTTCAATCTTCTTGCAACCACAGCTCTGTAACAGATATAAGATAAGCTCATTAACCTCTCTTTATGCAATTAATTCAGTTATTTTGTTCTGAAAACTATGTGCATTTAAATAGAAACATTTAATTTTGCCTATTCCCCCTTGACTCTACGTGCTGCTATTTTCTTTTGCTTCATTACCCTACCAGTTTCTTTCCAACTCTGGGTTTCATTCTCAAAATAACTGCTCTCCATTGCCATGATATCATTTTGCTTTGTAAACCTATGTATCCCCCTCCCAGGCACTAACCCCATGAATTAATTTAAAGCTGTCTATAGTACAACTTATATTTGCAGCCTATAACAGTCTGACAAAATACCTAATTACTACAGGCTAAATTGTAACTATCAGTGGACTGACAGATGGAACACATTACGTGAAGCTGTGGGAGCTGCAGACATTGTGCTGAATTAGGGAGGGGAAAGTCACCTGGACACTCCTCCAGGTGATGCATATACTCTTTAGCTTAGGTAGTTCAAATTTGATCCGTGGCCATAGGTAAAGCTGGTATGCGGATCTAGGGTCAGTGGTGGAGCCTCAGTCCCTTTAACTGTCAAACAGTTACAAGGTTTTTTAAGCAGCTTGGAGGAGAGTGGAGACTGTAAACTGACCATGGTACTGTGGTACAGGAAGTCATTCAAATGCAGGGAGGAAATGGGAATACAACAGTGATGAGGACCGTATAATAGATGGATAGATACAGTTCTCTCGATTTGTGAACGCAAGTCCCGAAAGCTGTGTTCTCTCCACGGTGTCAGGGTTAAAAACACCCCAGGGCTATAGAGGAAACCAACAACATTGATAGGACTAGAAAGGAGGTTTTGTTGAAAGATTTTGAACAGTTAAGAGCTAAATTGAAAACCAGAACCTCTGACAGATACAGTCATGGATGGATGCATTTGCAATTAGGTAAATGGGTAAAGATGAGGTAGGAGTACATTTTCCTCTCATTAGCTCCTTTACTATCTGCCACTGACCAATCAGCTGTGGCTTTTAGGACTCAGATCGATGTTATATGGTACTGTTGAGCCACTGCTGATGGATACTGAAGTCCTCCACCCAGAGTACATTGTGCAGCCTTACCACCCTCATTGCTTCTTCCAAGTGAAGTTGGAGAAATCCTGGTTAATCTGCCAAAGGGAGTGAGCATGAGTAGGTGACAATCAGGAGTGTTTTTTCCCACCCCTCTGTATTTTTAATCTGAGGCCCTGAAACTCCATGGAGTCTGGAGTCAGTATTGAGAACTCCCATGGCAACTCCCTCCTGACTACATGCCACTCTATCATTACCTCAGTTGCAAAACACCAGCTTGTGATATAGTAATAGTGGTCTCTAAGCTACAATTCCTTGAGTAATATTAATCAAGCAACAGCCTCACACAGTTAGTGGGACAACTCTTCCAATTTTGGCACAATCCCATCAGTGTTATGGGTGACTTTACAAAGTTGACAGGGTTGGGTTTGCCATTGTTGTTTCTGGTGTCTAGACCAATTTCAGTGGTTTAATTCCTGATTAATTGTTGCTGTTTAACTGTGTTTTTTAAGAATTAGAATCCCGACAGCGTGGAAACAGGCCCTTCGACTCAAGTCTACACCGACCTGCCAAAGAGTATCCCACTCAAACCCATTCCTCTACATTTACCCTTGACTAATGCACTGAATCTACACATCCCTGAACACTATGGGCAACTTAGCATGGCCAATTCACCTAACCTGCACATCTTTGGACTGAGAGGGGAAACCGGAGCACCCGGAGGAAACCCACACAGGCACAGGGAGAATGTGCAAACACCACACAGACAGTTGCCCAAGGCTGGAATTGAACCAGAGTCCCTGGTGCTGTGAGGCAGCAGTGCTAACCACTGTGCCTGGGTTGAGTGGCTAGTCATGCCATTTCAGAGGACAGTTAAGAGTCAACCACATTGTTTTGGATCGGGTGTCTTATGTAGACCAAAGCAGGCAGGGTAGACAAATTTCCTTCCCCATAGGGCCTAGTGAACCAGGTGAGTTTTTAATAACAATCGACAATGGTGACATGGTCAACATTAGAGTAGATTTTGAGGCCAGACTTTTGTTACTGAACTTTAATTTCATCACCTGACATGGTGATGTTCAAAGGTGTTGGACTTGAAATGTTAATTCTGTTCCTCTTTGTACAAATGCTTTCACATCTGCTGAGTTTCTCCAGACCACCACATAAATTAACAGCCTGTTTCCGCATACTCACTCGTTCTGCTCGGTTTCCCGAATAACAAAACCTGACTCCACCTTCAGGTCTCAGATACAAGTTTGGTAGGAATGGCAATATTAACTGAGTATTGAGTGTAGAATCCTACTTCATGACTTTTTTATTTGAGAAAAAATGTAATACATAAATAATGCACGACTAGACAAGAAAATTCTGGCACGTGGATGAATCAGTTATGAGTTAAGCACTCAAATATCAGACTTGGTGTGAAAATACATAATGTTACTTTGTCCAGCTGAAGTTGTCCAACTATTAGTTGATTTATTAGATAACACTGACACCAAAATTGATGTTAGAATCAGACTTACACCATTCATTTCCTTTTATCTTAAGTAGAATAATGATAAAGACTAAAAACAGTTCAGTAGCATTCACAGTCAATAAAAAAAAACATACCTCGAGCTAAAGCTCCAGCTATCAATGGAATGTAGGCACCATCATATTCTAGCTTGTATTTCAAAAAGGCCCGTAACTGGTCATAACAAGTGAAGTAAATAACTGTTGCAGGTACCGCCATTACTCTGCAAGATAATATATTGTGACAAATAATTAATTAGACTGATTTTAAGTGTGCTAACATAACATCACAGTCAAAAAAATCATTGTAGTGCAGGAGGCGGACATTTAGCCCATCATACCCGCACAGGTTCTTCAAGCGAGTATCATTACCTCATGTCAATCTCCTCTTTTGCCCCCATGCCCTTACATAAAGTTTCTATCCAAATAATCATTCAATACCTTCTTGAATTCTTCATTTGAACCCCATCATATCTGAGCCATGTCTTTCACATTCTAACTATTCACTGTGTGAAAAATGTTTTTCTCACACCATCCTTGCTTCATTTGCACAGCACTTTAAAGCTATGCCCTCTTGTTCTAGTTTCATTTATGACTTGGAACAGCTGCTCTGATTTCCAACCTACTCATGATTTCAAAAACCTCTATCAAATCTCCTCTCAAAAGGAGAGCAGTTACAACTTTCTCGATCTATTCCCATAACTGAAGTTTCGCATTTCTGGAATAATCATGTAAATTGCTTCTCCACACTGACCAATGCATTCATATCTTTCTTATGTAATGTCCATAACTGTACATAATACTCCAGATGAGCTCTAACAAGTGTCATATACCAGTTCAACATCACCTCCTTGCTCTTGTACTCTATGCCCTTATTAGTAAAGCCAAGGACACGGGTTGCACCTGAGCTGGAGGGGTACCAGTATTCTTGCAGTGAGATTTGCTAGTGCTAAGCAGATGCCTGTTAGCTCTTCATAGAACGTCAGCAAGCTAGATAAGCACTATTTCCACTTCAGAAATCCATGCTGACTCTTCCTAAACGACCCACCTTTTCAATGTGAATGCTAATTCTTTGCCAAATAATTGTTTCTAGATGCATTCCTATCATCGAAGTTAAATATATGGGCCTGTAAATTGTTCGGTTTACCCTTAAAACCTTTCTTGAATAAGGCTGTAATGTTTCTAATTCAGCAGTGTTCCAGCATGTCCCTGAGTCCAACGAAGGCAAAGATTATGGTTAGTGCCCCCACAATTTCTACATTCATGCTACTCAAACTCCTTCAGTGTATCTCATCCTGACCTAATAACTTGAAACCTTTAAGTACCAAGTCTATCTAAGACTTCTTCCATATTAATTTTGAACCCTTCTGGTGAGAGGAACTTCTTGCTCATAAGTGTATCAAATATCACCATTCATTTTTCTTCATACTGTGGTAAAGTTATCCTTTAACAATTGTTAAATACAAAACGATTTTCAAAAATTTACTGTACAACACTTCCAAGGTAATGACCAGATATTTGTACAGATCGATCATTATAGCACCAATATATTTTAATATGAAGAAACTATCTGCTATGAGAGATATTAATAGGTTATCAAGTAGAAAAAAAAAAGTAAAAGATAGCTCATTGCATCATAGGCACAAAGGTTCCAAAGCAAAAACAATAAATAGGATTTGAGGGCTCCAACCCCAAAGGCCGGTGACTGGTAAAATGTGCCTTTAGTTTTAGCCAAGTTAAAAGGTAGTGGTAAAGATGTGTGATGGGTCAGTTATTTTTCTCTTAGTTCAAGCATCCTAATAGATTTGAGAGCTACAAGGACAGAGCTATACAAAAATATTTTTTAATTAGCAGCTGAGATTCAAAGCAGTGTATTATATATCACAAAAGACAATTTTAACTAACAGTTTAATTTAGCGAACTTCAATTTAATGCAATTGAAGGCTATTGTAGGTAATTAATAGTAACAACATTGTTGCTTTCTGCTGATAAAAAAATTATTGGGAGTTTTTAACGTGGAACCAATATACTTGTAGAAAATGAATCATGAAGGAATGATAGAGTTTGTGTTGCAATTGAGACTACTTCTGTTCCTCGAGAAGTGGTCCCTATAATATGCACTGTAGAATTCAGTCGGAAACTGCCTTCGCCCTGACAAATTATTTCACTGCGCCATAAGTTGACTGGTTGAACTTGCTGGTTAGCATATTGCTTTATACCAAAAAAAAACAAAATGCATTACTAAATTTGAGGATAGGACATGTCAGTTTGGGCTAAAATTAACAGTTCCCCTCAAGATATTTGTGACTTGGTTACATTAGTTTGTATTGTTGAAAACAGGATACAATATTGTTGACACATCTTGTCCATAATCTAAAGAAAAACATATCATTTGTTCACAATGAAACAGAACTCTGGGAGTTAAAGGAAATAAGAGATGGATGACTTTAATTACAGATGTAGGGTGACACCTTTTGATTTCTACCTGTCGCCAAAAAGCAAAGTTAACTTGGATCATTTCCTGGATAAGGGATGAGAACTGGAAACTCCAGACTTTGTAAGGACAGTTTCACCTATGCTTGTGTGATTTCAATAACATCAGAAATCTTTGACAACACAGCTCAATACTACAGATTATAATCCTAAACCTCCTCTTGCCTAATCTCCAAAAAAATGAGAAGTGCTCATAGATTTCCTTGTCACCAAGGTACAACCTGAGTTCCCCCTTCCACTAAACTGCCTGATCAAACTTCCTTTAATGTCCCTCCTTGCCTTTTGCCATTTTCTCTCATGAGCATTCTGAGCTCACCTTGTCCATGAGACCCACCTGCTATTACCTCGATCCCTGTTCCCACTAAACTATTCATCACCTAAAATACATTTGTGGCACCCATTTAGCCAAAGTTTGAACACCTCTCTTTTCAGGTGTTGTCCCTCTCTCACAATTTGCTATCACCACCCATTTTCTGCTGTTGTCTGGATGGATGGGATTATTGTCAGTGGCTCCATTTTCTTGAGCAGCAGTTTGAAATTAGACCAGTTAGTTTGCAGCCTTGACGTTGAATTTGATTATGAGATAATCTCCTGGCCTCATTTATGGGAAGGGATTTATGAAGGGGAAATCATGCTTGACTAATCTTCTGGATTTTTTTGAGGATGTAACTCTGAAGATGGACGAGGGAGATCCAGTAGATGTAGTGTACCTGGACTTTCAGAAAGCTTTTGATAAAGACCCACATAGGAGGTTAGTGAGCAAAATTAGGACGCATGGTATTGGGGGCAAAGTACTAACTTGGATTGAAAGTTGGTTGGCTGATAGGAAACAAAGAGTAGTGATAAACGGCTCCCTTTTGGAATGGCAGACGGTGACCAGCGGGGTACCGCAGGGATCAGTACTGGGACCGTAGCTTTTTACAATATATGTTAATGATATAGAAGATGGTATTAGCAATAACATTAGCAAATTTGCTGATGATACTAAGCTGGGTGGCAGGGTGAAATGTGATGAGGAGGTTAGGAGATTACAGGGTGACCTGGACAAGTTAGGTGAGTGGTCAGATGCATGGCAGATGCAGTTTAATGTGGATAAATGTATGGTTATCCACTTTGGTGGCAAGAACAGGAAGGCAGATTACTACCTAAATGGAATCAATTTAGGTAAAGGGGCAGTCCAGAGAGATATGGGTGTTCTTGCACACCAGTCAATGAAGGTAAGCATGCAGGTACAGCAGGTAGTGAAGAAGGCTAATAGCACGCTGGCCTTCAGAACAAGAGAGATTGAGTATAGAAGCAAAGAGGTTCTTCTGTAGCTGTACAGGGCCCTGGTGAGACCACACCTGGTGTACTGCGTGCAGTTCTGGTCTCCAAATTTGAGGAAAGACATTCTGGCTATTGAGGGAGTGCAGCGTAGGTTCATGAGGTCAATTCCTGGAATGGCGGGATTACCTCACACTGAAAGACTGGAGCAACTGGGCTTGTGTACCCTTGAGTGTAGAAGACAGAGGGGATCTGATTGAGACATATAAGATTATTAAAGGATTGGACAATCTGGAGGCAGGAAACATGTTTCCGCTGATGGGCGAGTGACGAACCAGAGGACACAACTTAAAAATACGGGGTAGATCATTTAGGACAGAAATGAGGAGAAACTTCTTCACCCAGAGTGTGGTGGCTGTATGGAATGCTCTGCCCCAGAGGGCAGTGGAGGCCCAGTCTCTGGATTCATTTAAGAAAGAGTTGGATAGAGCTCTCAAGGATAGTGGAATCAAGGGTTATGGAGATAAGGCAGGAACAGAATACTGATTGAGGATGATCAGCCATGATCATATTGAATGGTGGTGCAGGCTCGAAGGGCAGAATGGCCTACTCCTGCACCTATTGTCTATCCCTCCCACTGATCATCTCTTTCCAGCTCACAAGCAAACAACTTTGTCCCTATTTCAGCTGATCTGTTGCTGACCCCCCCTCAGCCCAGCTTTCACTTCCTCTTGATTTAACTATTCCGATGGATTTCTTGCCGGCCTCCCAATTCTACCCTTACATAAACCGTAGGTCATCAAAATCTTTATCATGGTCATGCCTTCGGTTGGCCAGGCTCCAAGCTCTGGAATTTCGTTTCTCCACCTCTTCTGTTCATTAAGGTACATTTTTAACCTACCACTTTGACCAAACATTTGGTCATCTGACCTAATATCTCCTTATGTGGGTCACCATCATTTTTTGTCTTATAACTCTCCTATGAAAATAAACAGTTTCACATTTTTGCACATTATGTCAGACCTTTGCCCAGTCAACACTCTGTAGTGTACTTATGCCCTCTTCACAACTTCCTAGCTTTGTGTAATCAGCAAATTTGGCAACAATACTTTCTAACATTTCAGCCAAGTGCAAATTATTTATATATAAAAATTGTTGAGATCCCATCACCAATCCCTGTGGCATGCCACTCATTATCTCTTGCCAAACTGATAATGACACACTGGTGTCTAAATTCTGCTTCCTGTTAGCTAACTAATCTTTTATTAATGTCAGTACAATACACCCTATACCATGATATTTAAATTTCTGCAACAGTAATGGGTGGATTTCCAAAGGAATTGAAATAGTTTCAAAGTCTGTACCTGTTAAATAAATAACTACTCAAAACGTAGATATATCAACAAACAATACATTGGCCAGAAGAAATCTTCAATAACTTGGGAAAATAAATCGTATTTATACACAAAACAGACTAAGTGACTTGCCAAGTTGATACTATGGATGGTTTATGATTTAGAGCAGATCAGGAGGGAGAATATAGATTTTGTTACACACTTTAAATGACAGCTTGGAGAGATGCATGGATCACCTCGTAAATGCTCTAGAAAATACAGTTCAGAGATTAAGGACCATCTACATCAGAGTATGCAAGGGGTTTGCGGTGCAATCCCAGTAGCAAAATATAAAGATCTAAAGGACAATCCTAATACTTGCTCTCAGATGCCACTAACACCATGGAGAGGTAGAGATGTTGTCAATAACCAAAGTGAGATCAAGCCTCTAGTGCAGCTGAGTTAAGCAAAAGCCAAAAGAATACAAATACAAGCCAGGATGCCTTAAAAATTTTCAGGACCATGAATGGTGCAAACAATAGGTTGCAACAGCTGGGGCCTAGAACTAGACCCTACAGTTTTGAGAGAGGAGTGATTAGTATTAAAAGGGAATGTTTCTCCCAGAATAGAAAACATTTAGGGGAGTATTTGAGTTCAGAGAATCAGCCAAGAATATGAATAAATGAAAATATAAACAAGTATATACTTTCCTGAAGTAGAAGAAAAAGATGTTAATTTACTGTATATAGCACTTTTCAAAGCCTACAGACAAAGCATCTTTGAACTGTAGCCACTATTGTGTAAGAGGTTGTGCAATTTCCCAAAAGACAGATTCATGAGATGCTAAATGGGAAAAAGACTCAAAATAATTAATTGATTACAGTACTGGTAGACCTGCTTTGTCAGCAAAGGTGCTAATCACAATTATTAGTTTTAATAAAAAACAATGGGAAACAGTGATTCTGTTTCAATGTCTATTAGAGGTTTAGACAAATATTCAAGAATGAAATTTCTGAACTAGGTAAGACAGGACCTTAGTGGCGGTGAAACAACTATCAGAAACTGCAATACTGACCATGAATTAAGCCAGAATTTAAGAGCTTTCCAAAATATACTGAGTAACTTTAGAGGAAGCAGGGTTCAATCTTTCTCTTGTATTCATTCTCTCGCTTTAAAAAAAATGCAGCTGAAGTACAAAAGTGATTTCAGAAAACAATACCGGTGAAGTCTAATGATATGAACATTAATTAGGATTAGATGTCTTAAGTGATACCAGACAAATAAACTGTTTAACTGTTATGGTAAAAATAGAAATGGCTGAAAAGAATGTAGGTTCTTTATTGGAATTAGAAGAGAAATGCCATCCAAAAATCTTTAGGATAATTGAGGTTCGAAGAAGTTTGATAGGTAGAATTTAAAACAGAATATTTTGGGCAGGGATCAGATACAAAGAAGACAGCCTTTTCTAAAAACAATTATTTTTGTCAGCTCTAAAGGTAGATATACAAAGATGAAGAAGGAAGACAAAGTTAATTCAGACTGATGAGGCAGCAAGTCTGAACATGATTAATTTGAACCAAAATGCAGTATCAGATGCAACAGGCTTTTTTTTTAAAAAAAATGAAAATCACACAACAGTAAAACTGCCAACTATCCAAATCAAACCAAATTGTTTACCCAAGTATTTGCCTTCACAGAATCACAGATTAGCATAGCACAAAAAGGATACATTCAGCCCCTCAAGTTTGCTCTGGCAGTCTTGAAAGGTCTATTCAGCCATGTGCTCACTCCTCTACTACTGCCACATATCTGAAATTATTTTCTCCAAGTGCTTTATCCAATTCCCTTTTGATTAATTGTGGTGCATCTGTTTTCATTAGATGGTCAGGCAATGCATTCCAAATCCTAACCATTCCCCGCATTTTAAAAAAGCTGTTTACCCTCATGTTTGGTCGGGTTTGTTTTTGTCAATCACCTTCAATCTGTTCACCTCTGGTTATTGATCATGTGGCCATTGGAAGCAATTTCTCTCAGTGAACTCTGATTTTCAGATTTGATTAAAATGCCCTCGTAGCCTTTTCTGCCCTAAGAACAAAAGACTCAGCTTTTCCAAGTCTAAGAACAAAAGACTCAGCTTTTCTCATCTCTGCAACAATTCTATTGCATTTCTTCTGTGTGCCCCAAGTATCTTCACGTCCTTCCTGACATATTGTGCCTAGAATTGGACACAATTCTCCAGTTGGAGTTGAATTAGTGCTTCAGAAAAATTTAGTAAAGCTACCTGGCCTCACACACAATGGGCAGGATTTAGCTTTGTTGGGTTGGGTGGGGGAGCAAGCAGCAGCAACTCACCATTTGAAGAACTAGTGGGAACCCACATCACCTTTTAATAGAAGATTATTACTTCAATGCACTCCTGACCTCCCACTGAGTTAAGATCCTCAGTGGGTAGAAATCTTGCTTCAGAGATTATGAGTTGATAAGAGCTTGGGAGCTGAGAAATATTAGGAAAAAAAGGCAAAACAAAAGTGAGGACTGCAGATACTAGAGATCAGAATCTAAAAAAAGTGTGGTGCTGGAAAAGCTCAGCAGGTCAGGCAGCATCTGAGCAGGAGTATCGATATTCCATGGATACACCCTTCACCCTTATTCCTGACAAAGGGCAGAGCCTGAAACGTCAATTCGCCTGCTCCTCGGATGCTGTCTGATCTGCTATGATTTTCCAGCACCACACTAAACAGCTAAGAAATATTGGCTGCATTATTGGAAGCTTGCACAGATGATCAGTGATGGGTCATCCAGATTCATTTAAGTAAGGTGAAATAGCTTCTCAGGGAAGGAAGGAGAGGGGGCGCAGAAAAAGAGTTGAGAGACAGTCAGCCACAAGGCTCGGGATGTTGACATCACAATCACCACAGGGCCTCCTGCCACAATGCTAAATCCCTCAATCAGGCACAGAATGCCCAAGAATAAAGGGACCCTCTGAAGGTCACCAGTAACCTTCCCAGATGATAGGTTGCCTGCCATTTGCTGATTCGATACCAGCAATTGTGGAATGAGGCACTCAGCTGGCCTTTGGGAAAGAAGGATGGCCGAAAGCCTTCTCGCTCTTAACTTCAGAGGGAAGGCAGGAAAGCAGCTGAACCTCCATTCAGAAAGACTCAATCACAGCATGTACATGTCTTTGAACCTGCCTTCCAGAGGTTGAAGTGGCGCTCTGGATTGCATGTATTTTATTACATGTGTTTTCAATCTAACCTGTTATCAGGTTCTTGCTGTAAAGTTATTGCACTTGGCTTGTATTAATCTTTTCATTCCGCCTACCAGGATATATGTTTCACACTTTTGCATGTTGATTTTCATCTACCACATTTCTTTCATATCCACCAGCATTCCTCCAATTCATGGAATTCCTTCTATAACATCATTGTGGGTTGACCACAACACATGGATTGCAGCAGTTCACCATCTTCTCGAGGGTATCAATGGTCAGGCAATAAATGCCAACACAGTCAGTGACATCCACATCCAACAAAAAAAATCTTATTGAAGGTTATTTCTACTTTCAAAAACAAACCAGAACTAAAATCAATACAACTTCATTAAGGAGATGACACTAAGTGTGTGCTCAGTAGAATCCACTCCTCCCAAGAAAATCCTTAAGACCATTGGTGCAATCCTGAAACATGTGGACTTTTCAATATCTTGGGAGTTTGTTCTCAATTAAAGCAGATTCAAGGGGCCGAACAGCCTAATCATGTTCTTATGGTAGTTCGCAAGTTCAGCCTTTGAATGACGAAAGAAGAAAAAAGGTTCAGGATCTCAAGAACAAGACAAAGTTCATGGTTTACCGAGCAATAGTAATCTCTGCAACCTTGTACGCTTCAGAGCGTTGGACAACTTGCAGCAACCAGTTTTTGTACTTTTGAGGTCCCACCAAAGAAGCATCCACAGCACACTCCAAATCTGACAAGAAAGGTTGTTCAACAACAGCGCTGTCTCCCAAACCAACACGCTTGGCATGAAAGAGGCTGATTGCTAAAACCAGCACTGGACAATTTGTTTGCCTAACAACAGAATTCCCAAACCAACTGCTCTGTTTGGAACTTGGTTATGACAAGAGGCTCCCAGAAGAAAAGCAGAAAGTCTTTAGCAAAGTCCTTAACATATCCATGAAGAAGTTCAAATATCCCCACAGACCAGGAACTCCTGGTTTGTGACCAGCCAAAATGGAGATGGTTCATTTGGGAAGGTACCAGACATATCAAGACAGCTCATCGGGAACACCCAGAGGTGTAGTTGAAGATTTGGAGGTGGAAAAACCTTTATTTCCATGATTTTCTTCAGAGGTTTCAGTACCTTATTCTTCACGTTGTCTTCTATATTTCTACTTGATTGAAATAGGGCTATAAGTCTTTGATTGTTTTAATATGCCTCATTAGGTTTTCAATAATGGGTATCTTCTTGAGTGTCTGCTCTCTCCAAATGTACTGAATTTTAAGGGGGTTTGTTGTAGCTCAGCTGGGCTCAACTGCCACACTGGCTGGAGTTACCATGAAGGAATCTCCTTCTCAACCTCTCTCCTTTCCTGACTGTAGTGACCCTCAGGTTACACCACCATATCTTTCTGACCCGATAAGACTATGGTGACTTTACCATTACTAATTACACATACAAGGCAACGCACAGAAATAGACCGAATAGTCCAACCAGTTTATGTTGTGGTCACTCTCAGTGTCAAAATACTGGTCATATTTAGGACTCTTTTCCTACTTTCCTTTTCCTTCATTTTTCTGTACAATCCAAACTTCAAAGCTGGCAGTTTTGGCCTTAATCATTAACTCTCATTAAGTTCTTTGAGAAAGTGACCAAACAGGCAGATAAGGGTAAAGCAGTTGCCGTGGTGTAAATGGATTTCAGTAAGGCGTTTAATAAGGTTCTTCACGGTAGGGTACTGCACAAAATCCAGAGGCATGGATTGAGGGTGATTTAGCGATTTGGATCAGAAATTGGCTAGCTGTAGGGAGACACAGGGTGGCGGTTGATGGGAAACTTTCATCCTGGACTTCAGTTACTAGTGGGGTACCACAAGGATTAGTTTGGGTCCACTGTTGTTTGTCATTTTTAGACATGACCTGGATGAGGGCAAAGAAGGATGGGTTAGTAAAATTGCAGGTGACACTAAGGTCGGTAGAATTGTGGATAGTGATGAAGTATGTTGTAGGATACAGACAGACATAGATAAGCTG
Organism: Chiloscyllium plagiosum; assembly: GCF_037043375.1. Lineage (NCBI taxonomy): Eukaryota > Metazoa > Chordata > Chondrichthyes > Orectolobiformes > Hemiscylliidae > Chiloscyllium > Chiloscyllium plagiosum. Next base: position 79,165,990 of record NW_028270143.1, read on the forward strand.
CAGAGCTGGGCTGAGAGGTGGCAAATGGAGTTTAATGCAGAAAAGTATGAGGTGATTCAGAAAAGTGTGAGGTTGAGAGATGACTTAATTGAGATGTATAAGATAATCGGAGGGTTAGATAGGTTGGACAATGAGAGCCATTTTCCTCGGATGGCGATGGCTAGCACAAAGGAACATAGCTTTAAATTGAGGGGTGATACATATAGATCAGATGTCAGAGGTGGTTTCTTTACTCAGAGAGTAGTAGAGGCATGGAACGCATTACCTGCAACAGTAGTAGATTCGCCAACTTTAAGGGCATTTAAATGGTCATTGGATAGGCATATGGATGAAAATGGAATAGTGTTGGTTAGATGGGTTTCAGATTGGTTCCACAGGTCGGTGTAACATCAACGGCCGAAGGGCCCGTACTGCACTGTAATGTTCTAACCATTAATTCCTCAGCCTCACAACTCCGTGTAAAGATGATGGATTTCTATTCTACAGCTCCAATGTTTCACCTTGTATCTTTTTTCCATTGTTCTTAGTCATCTACTACCAGAACATCTGGTGTCCCATTCTTTCATTATTTTCAACATTCTAACTAATGTATTCCACAATCTGCACTGGACACAGCACTCTAACTGAAGTCATACTAAATTGTATATGGGTCATCATTACCTTTTAGCTTCAGTACTTCATACCACTTGAGATAAAATATATTTAACATACTGGAACTCTGCCTTCTTCTTTAAGTCAGTAACTGATCTACAGGTTAGCTTTCTCTGTATTTGTTTTAATCATTTCAAATATCTGTTTTAAACAAACATCTGCCCAGGATTTCAAAGGCAAGATTCAGATTAGTTTCTCACTAATTGCAATTTTCATCAACAAGGCTGAAGCACAGTTAGACACATAAATGCCCCTTTATATTTTAAAAATGCAACACTGCAGGTCAAGTTTCAGCATTACATAAGTAACCTTACAATGTTGGAGGAAGTCCACTCCAGAGTGACTTCGGTCCCTCATTACGAACAATTTGAATAAATGCATCCTAGAACACAAAGGAGAAAAAAATCCTTGTGTTATGCCAAACAATAACTTAAAATAAAACAGTCAAAAGCAAATCTGTCACAATATCTAGTAAAGCATGTTGTTTGCTTTTTCATTGAAAACACTTGGTAAAGTGAACATTATTCAGTTGGTAATAATGCATTAGCCACATAGCTTAAATCAGTGGTTTATTTCAAATATATCAGTAGCATACAACATTTGGATGATATGTCAGTCTGATAATAAATGCATATATGTGGAAACAAATCCTATAGATAAAATGGTTAATTTGCTTTGGTAGCGAATCTAAGGGGGTCTGCCAATAATAAGGCTTAGCCCTCCCTATTTAGGCTTTTTAACAGAGTGTTTCAAGAATGCAAGTTAATAACATTGCGAAGAGGGACAAGATATTTAGGACCTGTGTGAACTGGGTAACCAAACATGCATCTCTTTAATTAATCAGATCCAAGTACTGTGAAATTAATGGAACAAGAAGTGAGAAGGAAGTATAAAGCACAGGTGACAAATTTAATGACAAATCAGATAAGAGAAAGAGAAATAAGTGTGAGGTAAAAGATTAGATTGACAGAGAGGATAAGGAAAAATAATAGGTTTGAATTTTTAGGTAATTAGTAATATCACTGACCAGCTATCGAAAAGTCCAGGCTAATGCTGTGAGCACATTGTTTTTTACAACAATTGTGTAACTGTCTTGGTTATAATTCCTGATTAAACCAATTTGCTCACTAATGACCTTTAAATCGGTAGAAAATCTGCTATCCTTGCACGTGCAAGCCCACTTCTGACTCCAAACCTATATAACATGGTGACTCTAAAATGTCCCTCTGAAATGGCCAAGCATGCGGCTTAGTTTAAAGCCAAATTATGGACAGGAAACAAATGCTGTCCTTGCAATGATACCAAAATTTCACAAAAGAATTAAAACTCCAACAATAAGTAAAGCTTTATGAGATGAGATACATACTTGTGTTAATTTTCACTGCCATGGAGGTTATTCAGAAGTAATTAACGCTAATTCCATCATTAATAGGATACTTACAATGAGATAGTATTGCCATAAAGAATTTTGTCTATTTCCAATTCAAACTCAACAGCAAGAAACCATTTTTGAGAAGCCAACAGCAGTGGTGTTTCTTAGTTAGCAACTTTTGGAATTCCACTTTTGAGCATGTGTGAACTTGCTGCAGGATTTGCAGGAAAGAATGGATCTGGGACACATCAATTGTAGAATGAAAGACTGGCAGTACAAATGGGAACTGAACATTGGACTGCTTTTAAAAAATAAACAATGCAGGCCTAGTCAAAGGTATATTTCTCAGTAAGGGGAAAGATAGTGAAAACTAATTCAGGAGTTTCCTGGATAACAACAGAGATTAAGAAGAAGAAGAAAAAAAATGTATTATGAGAAATGTCGAGCAGATAGTACAATGGAGAACGAGGTTGAAAATAGAAACTTCAAAGGGCAAGTAAAAAAGGAAATACCGAAGTTTTTTGTAGCAGATAAATAATAAAGCATGGTAAGGCGAGGGCTGCGGCAGATCAGGGACCAAAAGGAGATTAATTCTTGTTTAGCACATTTAAAGAAAAGATACTTCAGACATTTAGATTTAAAATTAAGAGGGAGGAGGTGATATGATAGGCAGTTTATACTTAAAAAATGATTTGACTCAAGGACCAGACGTAACAACTTCTCTCAAAGTTAATATCACGTTAGGTGAATGCAGGTTAAGGAAAGCCAGAAATGATTTCTTATTTCTGCTATTCACCCAAGATGAATAAAGGGCTTTTGCCCGAAATGTTGATTTTCCTGCTTGTCAGATGCTGCCTGAGCTGCTGTGCTTTTCCAGCACCACACTCTTGACATTCAACCAAGATCATGGCTGATTTGCCCCAGGCCTCAACTCCTCTTTTGTCACCACCTCATCCTGGATGGAGGGACCTTGGGTTCATGTCACATTACAGGTGATCACCATTGCACTACACACACACACATATATATATATATTCCTACACACACACACACACACACACACACAGACAAGGACCCACATGCACACATATATTTTGTGTGGTGAATTTTTTTGGTACTTGCAGAGTAACATTGCACTTTGCTCAAAAACCACATACATTCATGTAGAACTCTAAGCTCAAAAACTGCATGAATTTATGTAAAACTCTGTTATCTCACTTTTTAGATTGGAATCAATCTAAACATCAGGTCATAGACAGAGAACACAGGGGGCTAACACCTTCAACATATTGTCTAGCTATCACCATTGTTAACAGCTAACCAGAGAATGCAACTTTAAAAAAAAGGGTTTTGTGATTTACACATGAAAGAAGTGAAACTATCACTGTATTCTAACAGATGAAAGGCTTAACAGACAATCAATTTTTCAATGTATAATTTCAGTTACATCACACTGCAAATTTTTGCTATAAATTCTGTTACGATCGAGCCCTCCACAATCACCTGATGAAGGAGCGTCGTTCCGAAAGC